>NC_080391.1:46345586-46645586 GCF_028751815.1 Salvia miltiorrhiza
AATCCTAACATGCTCCTATGAATTTAACAGCTGCACACAAGTGTTAGGAAAACTTACTTGAGAATCGGATGCACAAACTGTTGATGATCGTGTCGAAAGAATCTAACTCCAGCTCTGATCTTCTCGACTGTGTCCCGCTCAATTCCCAACGTTGGATGGACAACGAGCTATGGAAATTCCCAAGGCAGAAAGACCACACACGTTTCTGCGCCTCCCTCCTGCTTCATGTAACACCCCGTACTTTTCCTCATGTTGGAGAAAGTGTCTAAACACTATTGAGAGTACTGAGATGTCAAATTACGAGACTACTTTTTTTATGAGCAGATAAGACGATTGTCTTTTAAATAGAGATACGAGTGTGAATAACCGATGGTGGAATTAGAGTGATGAGATTTGAGAAATGAGTGAGATAGAGATGCTGATTGATATTGAGCTGAGATTTTATTTTATTTCCAACTAACCGGGAATAGAGTTACCGGATACTGAATTGTTAGAGATTGACTGTCCTATTAAGAAAAATAGGAATACTGAGTTGGAAATAGAGTCGAGGAAGAAAGAGTGAGAAACCTTGAGATATAGAGTCGGTCAGAAAGACGTCTAGCTTATTTGAGCCTGCCGACTATTTTGATGTGATGTTATGTGAATTTACATGACTGAATGATTATGTGATTTTCGTGATGTGTGTCACTATGACCAAGTTTATTATGATTTTATTCAGACCTTAGCATTTGGAATTTTGTTTAAGTTTCCAAAGCAAGTATGGTTTATTTTTATCGAGAAATCGAATGATGCCGGTTTATGAAAATTTTTCCGAGCATAATATTTTTAAATTATTTTCTTCCTACGAAGAGGAATATTATATATATGTGAGTGCACTAATATGAGTGCTATAATTATTATTTGGTCACATGAATATTTATGATGTGGTATTTTATTAATGAGTGACTCTTCCATAATCTTTGTGATTTTATTTGATCACCTTTCTCACACTTTATTTAATTTCCCATACCATATGTTATATGCCTTAAATGACTAAGTATGGAATTGAGAGAGTAGAGAATTGAGAGTATGAGATGGAGAGTGTAGAGATTAGAGAGAGATTAGAGTGAGAGAGAGATCATCCATTAATTAGCAAATATTCTCTAAGATTTGCAATCCCCTTTAAAGATCACAAGATCAAATTCAATCTTGTAAAAGCCAAATCTCTCTCTCCCTCACTAAAATTTCGGCCAACATCTCTCTCTCCCTCACACAATTTTCGCCCATCATCACTCATTCTCCTTCACCTCACACTTCCACCATTTTCCACCATTAGAGCAAACCTTCGAAGCCCCAATAATACTCAAACACCTCACTCACTCTAAAACTTTCCATAAACACTATCTATCCTCATTTGATCAAGAGATTCCTTGAAGAAGAGCCTCAAAATTTAGAGTGAGAAAGTGTAAACTTTGGTAAGAACTTGGGTAAGTAACCATGTCTTCCCTAAAATCTTGTTTGAAAGATGTTATGTGAGTGTATTCTTGAAAGATGAGCAGAAAATCACCCCTCCCTTTTCTTTTCCAAATTTTCGAAAAAGTGGTCTTCACCCCTTTCAAATTTTTCTTTTCTTTTCTTGTTTGGGGGTGAAAAATGAGAGATGTGATGTATATTGATGTTTGATATATGTTGTGAAATATGTGTCATGAGATGTGAAACTTTGATGGGAGTTAGTTTACCCAAAAATGGTAACTTTTGAGTCAAAGAGTTAATAGATAAATTGATGATGTAAATGAGTCTATGAGGTGTATATGATGATGATTGATGGAGTAATTTGAGTATATGATGTCAATTGGAGTTTGATGTGAGTTAGTTTACTAGAATTAGGGATATGTGTATATATGTCCTTATTTGTGAATTGATGGTTTTGATGTGAGATTAATTGGCTAAAAATGAAAGATCTATGAATGGATTAGAGATTTGTATGTGTTTGTAAAAATTTCAAAGAGTTAGTTTAATAAAAATTGGGACTTTCTTGTCTATATGTCTATTAAGTGTTTTGGCTTAAAATATATGTTTTTAAGCATGATAGTAGTGTCTTTGCATGTTTGATTAAGTCTATTGTAGGCTACATAAAATTTTGGATTAGTTTAGTTTGTATGAGTTTTGAGTTTTGTATGATGTGAGTTTGATGCTTGATAAAATGAGGTCAATTTGCTCTATGATCCTTATGAGAATTTTATCCATGTTTTGCTAACAGTTTTATGTTAATACATGGATTTTTATTAAAATATAGTTTTTATGATAAAAAGAGAATGATATGTGAATAAGGAGTTATATGTAAATGATCATATTTGAGTAATTTTGAGCATGAGATTGAGAAGAGGATTAAATTGATGCGTTTGTAGAAACGTTTTCCTTGAGATTTGAGTTTATGATGTAAGAAGAGATTTGAGATTGAGTATGATGAGTATTTTAATGTTTTGAATGTTTTTGAGTGTTATATGTGTTTTAAAATGAACTTTGATTGGTTTTCTTTGAAGAAATGTTGAATTGAGCATTTAAGAGTTTGAGATGAGTTTTGGTGATTTTCGTAGGCTACTGACCTACTGTGATCGACGGGTTGTCGATGTCTAATGGCTTTGAAAATTTTACAGCATCTCCCTACATGAGTCTTGAGCATACCGATAAAATTTCAAGTCATTTGGACTTGATTTACTATTTTTATAAAATGAAAAACCAAATCTGCACATTTCTACCGGGAATTTGAGAGAACAGGGGACAAAGTCATTCATTTCAGTAGCTTCCTGTGTGATCTAGCTTTCCAAATTTTTATGGTATCAACCTTACTGTAGGGCTAGATATCCACCAAATTTGAGCTCAGTTTGACAACGTTACTATTTTTCAAAAATCAATGTTTCCGGTTGCTCAAAACTGCCGAATATGGTAGACCGTGGTAAAAACGCCATATCTCCCAAACCACTTGGATTTTCTGACTCTACTTTTTTTTTAAATGAAACTAGACTCAAATAACGTTCTTTTGGTATGAGTCTGGAGTCCAGGGGATGTCGGAGTCAGAACGTGTAAAATTTTGAAGTTGAGTCAGTGTGAAAACAGAGCATGTTTTGTTGATGTTTGATTGTATTCTCTTATGTGCCTTATGTGATGGTGTTGCCTAAGTGTTTGAATGAGATTAGACGAGTCTTATATGAGAGATGAATCGAGACTTAGAACCATGATTTTCTTGAAACCTATCCTTGGACTTAAGGATTTGAAATGGTGAAGAGTTTATGTAGAGTTGGTTAAGGAGATAGAATATAATATAGAGCATGAGTTGAGGCATGAGTTTTTGTCGTTGAGTTTCTAATCGGGATTCATTTTATGACATGAACCTTCGATGATGACGATGATCCCTGAAGACACGAGCAGAGCAAGGAAGTAAGTAACTCCACTTTGACGGAGTTTTTGAGTAAGGTCTTCAGGTGGGCAATTTTTGAGTATATGTTTATCATATGAGCTTTCTAAAATGATGTAATGATGTATGAGCTTATCAAATGTTTTGAGATAAATGATGTTTGAGAACTGTTTGACTTGCCAATTTTGATGTTGAGCTTGTGTTTACCCTCTACTGATGAGACGAATTCGGTCCTGCCACAAGCGGGATTTTGTGCACAGAGGTGACTGTGAGCCGTCTTCGGGTCGGCCGGTCACGGTACTAGAGAGGGAGGCTGATGCGTCTTCGACTTTTGGGCCATTTGGCCCTGTTTTTCTCTTTATTTGTGTCAGTTCAGGTCTGTCCAGGGGGAAAACAAAGTTGTGGAGGAAGGAAGATCAGTGGAGCGGAAACGGAAGAAATGCGGTCAGTATGGGCCTTACCAAGCCCAGATTGCTACATCATGTTTACCAGCATAAAGCTTCGGCCAACAAGTACCTCTCCAATTCAACTTGGGGCATGGGAACCTGGAGCAACCACCTGGTATGAGCCACACCGATAAGAGCAGTCGATCTGATCGTTACCGGAAGAAGCAGGCAGCCAGAGCCATAAAAGGAAGGTCAATCTCGGAGATCTCATGGAACAAGCGGAAGGTTGAAGAAGAGACTAGAAGGACCGAAGGGATGGGAAAGGTTGACTAAGCTTGCAGCTGGACGCCATCTTCAATCAGGATCAATCAAAGATCGAGCTAATTAAGGAAAGAAGATCCCGGCGAAGATTTGGAACCGGCGCAGCTAGGGTTAGGCCTCTACCATTCGGCAGTATAAAAGGCTAATGTTGTGCAACGTGAAGAAGTTCTTGGCACCCCCGAACATTTTACTTTTCATCAGTTATTGCTTTTATTCGCCGCGTGTGGCATCAAAAACACTTTACATTTCCGTACTTTAATTCCGTCGTGTTGTTACTTTTGAACAAGTTCGAAGGTTTGAAGCCTAGGTATTACTTTATCTATTTCAGTATTTCATTTCGTTCAATCATGTGTTTACTTCTTTTCGCATCTATGAATTTTATTATGCGTGAGTAGTCCTTTAGGTGAGGTTTGAGGGGAGGAAATAATTGTTGTTAACATGTAAACATTCGTGAGGCATTTGTTCTTTCGGTTGAGTCTCGTGGTTCCGGAAGGATCTGTTCGATATCATGGGCAGTAGAGGCCTAAGCGGGAGACCCTCGTTCGGTAAAACTGCTGTCCGTGTCAAGCAAAGGCCAGGGTGTACCAAGGAACAACAATCGGTATACCCAAGACCGAGTAGCTGAGCAGCGTCAACAAAAGGCGTTGTAGATCCGGAAGGTGGGGAAAGGATTGATGGGATACACTGTCCTTCCTCAGTCTTGGGCTTCTCTAGAGAATATCCATCAACTGTGACGAGGCATAAAGCCATGGTTATCAAACGAGGAAAGCAATCTCGGCGCCGTAGCATGTCTATGACTGGTCGGTCGACAAGGCCGGAAATAGTTGAGTCCAGGAGGCATGTGTCACCCTAGTGCGGAGTTGGGGACCTCGGGAGAGAAGGTTGGTGAGGGTCATACTTGGTGAGTAACGGGTATGACTACTATCTAAGGAGGAGTGAAGCACTGCCTTGTGACCGGGGATCGTGTGACCTTCGGACCAAGTGACCACAATGAGATCAACCATCCTATATGTGAAGTGTAATCCCGTGAAACGCCCCGATGTCTTTGGGCCACGCCTCGGAATTGCATGGATCATAGACGGATCATCAGTGTGCCTATGACCGAAACGAATGTTAACAACAGTTATGACCTAACCGAATAACCTCACCCCCTTTGTTATCATTGATTTTGTTATTTCTTGTGCAGAGTATACAGATTGAGAATTGTGACACCTCAGTTTGTCGTTGGAGAACAAAGTGGTTCCTCACTCCCTGTGGGATTCGACCCTACGCTTACCGCTAAGACTAAGTCCTTGCCGTGAGAAGTAGGAGCGTGTATTGTCCGTACTGGGCTTACACAGGTATTTTGTCCACACCGCACGACGGGTGTGTGTCAAAATTGGCGCCGTTGCCGGGGAGTGACGCGCAGCAATTTTGTTCTCTCCTCATTCCATTTTCCGCTACTGGTGTATGCGTGGAACTCGTAGAGCTGTAAGAGCGTTGGTGTTTGACCCTGATATTGATCGCACCGAAAGACGATTACGCGCAGGAGCACGGATAGCGAGACGCGAAGCTATGGCAGAAGATGCACCACATGCAGAAGCCGTGCCGGAGCAGACCCTCAGACAGTTGGCGTACCCAACTAACCTCAACTTGAGGCCGAACGGAATCACCTTACCCGCAAATCCGTTCGCACCTCGTCGGTATGAAATGAAGCCCTCATTGCTTCAGATCTTACCGAAGTTCAATGGATACCAAGGAGATGACCCTCATACTCATCTCCAAGATTTTGAGATGACAATCATGCACCAATCAAACGATGAGCAGCAAGAGTATGTCAAGTTGATACTCTTCCCTTTTACCTTGGTGGACAACGCAAGAAGATGGCTGTATGATCTACCCGCGGGTAGTGTTACTACATGGGCACAACTGCAACAAGCTTTCTTAGAAGAATTCTTCCCAGCAGCACGAGTGGAGCGAATGCGGTGGGATATCCGAAGCATCAGGCAAGATGGGCTAGAATCCTTCTACGAATACTGGACGAGATTCAAGAGAATGTTAAGCAATTGCCCCCATCACCAAATCTCTCCAAAAGATCAGGTGGAGGGCTTTGTAAAGGGCATGCGGAGGAACGATCGCAGTCTGGTTCTAGCAGCTTGTAATGGATCATTGATGAGCAAAACCCCGATGGAGATTTTCCAGTTATTGGGCACCATGGCAGAAGAATCACGTGATGAAGGGCATGAAAGGAATCTTGAGAGACCAAGGAAAGCTGAAGAGAAAGGGGAGATGTCTAATTTGGAGAAAACAATGGAGAAGAGCATGAATGAACTCAAAGAACTTCTGTCGGGCTTGACTATACCGAAGAAGGTTCGCCAGTGTGGCCTTTGCGATGCCACTGGACACCAATCTGAAAATTGTCCAAATTTTGGTGAAGATATTGTTGATGTCAATGCTATCGGAGGACATGATGGGAACCCACGAAAGTACGATCCTTATGCAAATACTTACAATCCCGGATGGAGGGATCACCCCAACTTTCGGTGGAAGCAGGATGGTCAGCCCCAGCAACAGAACAATATGGGCGCACCAATGCAACGTCCTCAGTATAATCAGAACCAGCAACAACAACAGTACCAGTTAGGACCACATCAACACCATAACCAGAATCAGCAACAACCTCCTTACCAACCCCCACATCGGAGAGCACCCTGGGAAGAAGCAATTGAAAGCATGGCTAAGGAGAGCGAGAAGTTTCGCAATGAAATTCGAGCCGGCATGAACCAAACTAACCAGCAAATTAGTCATTTGACTAAGGCAGTGGCCAAACTAGAGGAGAACGCTGGTAAACTCCCAGCCATGGGAATCAACCCCAGAGAGCATGCCCAAGTGGTGTTAACCGAATTTCCTGAGGGGGAAGAAAAGGAGGAAGAATTGTTAGCAGAGGCTGAATTGCTTCGAGGAGGATGGAATAAGAACGGGAAAGGTCCAACTGATGAACAAGCTGGAGGTAGTAACCCAACCGAAGCACCTTACACAGGACGCCTGAAGCAGAAAGCCAGAGAGAAAGAGGCAAGTGAAATGATGAAGATGTTTCAAAAAGTTGAACTGAGCATACCTCTACTCGATGCCATCAGGCAGATTCCTAAATATGCCAAATTCTTGAAAGATCTCTGTTCAAGAAAAGTCAAAATGGAGGAAGAGGTCCGATACGTGATGGGAGAAAGTGTGTCGGCGGTGATCCAACGGAAGCTACCCACTAAGCGGAAGGATCCAGGGATGTTCACTATTCCATGCAACATAGGAGGAACCAACATGGATAAGGCGATGATGGATCTGGGAGCCTCCATTAATGTGATGCCATTGGCCGTATACAAGAGACTAAATATTGGCGAGATGAGGAACACCCGTGTGGTCATACAGTTAGCTGATAGGTCCAACGCTTACCCTGAAGGAGTAGTGGAGGACGTGCTGATCAAGGTCGGGGATTTGATTTTTCCAGCAGACTTCTACGTCCTAGATACCGGACCTGAAACTGGAGAGAATGCCATATTATTGGGAAGGCCATTCATGATGACCGCCGGAACCAAGATTGATATGAAAACAGGAATATTGACATGTGAGTTCGATGGGGTCCAAGTAGAATTCAACATCTATGAGACTATGAAAAGGAAACAAGCAATGGAGACGGTGGACATGGTCGACGTATTTGAACCCTTGGTGCAGGAACAAGGAATTACTTTCGGTTCCAGGGATACCACAGAGAAGGTGATTCAGTATGGTCTAACGGATCGGGATGCTGAGCATATGGAGGACGATGAAATGAAGGAAGCTATCATGGAACTCTACTCCCTCAGAGAAAGCACCTTAGAAGCCGAGGTGGAGGTGGATCAGAAGATCAAGGAATTAATCCAGGAAGTCTATCTAGCTGGAGGAGCAGAGATAAGCAAACCGGAGTTATTGTCTCAGTATGGGCAGTACGAGAAGCTGCTACCTTCAATCCAGAAAGCACCCGTTTTGGAGCTCAAACAATTACCTAAGCATTTACAATATGCTTATCTGGGACCAGAAGAGACGCTACCAGTTATCATCAGTTCTGATCTAACTGTTGTGCAGCAAGAGCGTTTGGTGAGAGTACTACGAGAAAATAGGGAAGCCATCGGTTGGACCTTAGCCGATATCAAAGGCATCAGCCCTACGGAGTGCATGCATCACATTTACCTTGAGGAGGGAGCCAAACCCGTTCGAGACTCTCAAAGAAAGATGAACCCGGTCATGAAAGAGGTAGTGCTGAAGGAAATCCTTAAGCTGTTGGAATTGGGAATCATTTATCCCATATCCGACAGCCAATGGGTGAGTCCAGTCCATGTCGTACCGAAGAAATCAGGGGTACAGGTTGTGGAGAATGATCAAGGCGAGCTCGTGCCCACCCGATTGCAAACTGGATGGAGAGTTTGCATTGACTATCGGAAGCTGAACGATGCTACCAGAAAGGACCACTTCCCATTACCCTTTATCGACCAGATGTTGGAGAGACTAGCCGGTAATGCCTATTACTGTTTCCTAGATGGGTATTCTGGATATATGCAAATTTTTGTGGCACATGAAGACCAGGAAAAAACCACTTTCACCTGCGTATTTGGGACATTTGCATACCGGAGAATGCCGTTCGGACTCTGCAACGCACCGGGAACCTTTCAGCGGTGTATGATGAGTATCTTCTCCGACTTATTGGAGAATTGCATTGAAGTATTCATGGATGACTTCACCGTATATGGCAGTTCTTTCGACACATGTTTGAAGCATCTAGAGCTTGTTTTGAAAAGATGTGTGGAGAAAAGCCTGGTCCTTAATTATGAGAAATGCCATTTTATGGTTAGGGAAGGGATAGTGCTTGGGCACGTGATTTCAGAAAGAGGGATTGAAGTGGACAAGGCGAAAGTCGATTCCATTGCCAAATTGCCTTACCCGACAACCGTAAAGCACATACGGGCATTCCTCGGCCATGCAGGCTTCTACCGGCGATTTATCAAGGACTTCGCCAAGATTGCCCAGCCCATGACCAGACTTCTCCAACAAGAC
Source organism: Salvia miltiorrhiza (assembly GCF_028751815.1). Classification (NCBI taxonomy): domain Eukaryota; kingdom Viridiplantae; phylum Streptophyta; class Magnoliopsida; order Lamiales; family Lamiaceae; genus Salvia; species Salvia miltiorrhiza. The sequence goes on from NC_080391.1 coordinate 46,354,749, forward strand.
GTGCCGTTTGAGTTTGATGATGATTGTAAGGAGGCCTTCACGATTCTGAGAAGCAAGCTGGTGTCGGCCCCCATTATTCAACCGCCAGTATGGGATTTACCGTTCGAGATCATGTGTGATGCCAGCAACCACGCAGTTGGAGCAGTACTGGGACAGAAGAAAGGCAAGGAGAGTTGCGTGATCTATTACGCATCCAAAACACTGAACCCAGCACAGTGCAGCTATACAACTACCGAGAAAGAACTCCTGGCGGTGGTATTTGCCATAGAGAAGTTTCGCTCCTACCTTTTGGGAACGAAGGCGGTGGTCTACACGGATCATGCCGCGTTGAAGTACTTAATGGCCAAGAAGGAATCCAAACCTCGACTCATCAGGTGGATTTTGCTACTACAAGAGTTCAATATAGAGATAAGGGACAAGAAAGGAGCTGCAAACCTCGTGGCAGACCATTTGAGCAGGTTGCAACTGGAGGAGGATGACGGTATGCCCATTACCGATACATTTCCAGACGAAAAACTTTATTCCATGAGCACCCTGGAGGATGAAGAAGAACTATACGCTCTAACCAAGCAGGAGCCCTGGTATGCGGATATAGCTAACTATCTGGTTACTAAGGAGTTACCCTCAGGATTGACAAGATTCGAACAACGGAAGTTACTCGCGCAAGCGCGATACTACCATTGGGAAGATCCATATCTCTGGAAGACTGGAGCAGATCAAGTCATACGGAGATGCATACCTGAGGATGAGCATACCCAAATTTTGGACATGTGTCATGGGACAGCAAATAGCGGACATTTTGGAGGAAAGCGCACAGCCCACAGAATTTTGGAGAGTGGATTCTACTGGCCCACAATATTTGCGGATGCAAGGAAATGGGTACAGAGCTGCCCGAAGTGCCAGATGACTGGAGGAATCACCGCAAGGGATGAAATGCCGCAAGTTCCAATCATGCCGGTCGAAGTTTTCGACGTATGGGGGATTGACTTTATGGGTCCCTTCCCAAAGTCAAAGAACTACGAATACATTCTGGTGGCAGTGGACTACGTATCAAAGTGGGTTGAAGCCAAGGCAACCGCAAGCAATGATGCCCATACCGTGGCAGGTTTCCTGAAAGAGCAAGTGTTCGGGAGATACGGTGTACCAAAAATTCTAATCAGTGACCAAGGATCGCATTTCTGTAATGCCATTATCAGATCACTAACCAAGAAGATGGGGGTGACACACAAGGTCACCACTGCATATCACCCCCAAGCAAATGGGCAGGCCGAGATTTCAAACAGGGAGATAAAGAGTATCCTAGAAAAGGTGGTGCACCCCAACCGTAAAGACTGGAGTGACCATCTAGGGGATGCGTTATGGGCATACAGAACTGCTTTCAAGACACCCATCGGAATGTCCCCGTTTCGCCTACTTTATGGCAAAAGATGTCACTTACCCGTGGAAATTGAACACAAGGCGTACTGGGCAATTAAGCAAATCAACCTCAGTATGACCCTAGCTGGAGAAACAAGGAAACTGCAACTGAGCGAGTTGGAGGAACTGCGGTTGGAGGCTTACGACAACGCGGTGCTCTATAAGGAGCGAACCAAGAGGATCCATGATGCCAAGATCAGGAAGAAGGAATTTTTAGTGGGACAAAAGGTCCTACTCTTCAACTCACGCTTCAAGATGATGGCTGGAAAACTCCGCTCAAAATGGTCAGGACCATTCGTGATCAAAGAAATCTTTTCAAACGGAAGCATTGAAGTATATGATCAAAATGGAGTTGATACGTTCGTGGTGAATGGGCACCGCCTTAAGCCTTATCACGAGCTTGCTGAAATAGAAAAGGAGAAGGAGGAATGCTACCTCCTCGACCCTGAGTACGAGTGAAGAGTGAAGGGAGGTCGAGCTCAAGACGGGAAACAAGAGCGCTTGCTGGGAGGCAACCCAGCGTGGTTACTTCGGTATGGTCTATACCGACTTTTTCTTTTCTTTTCTTTTAAGTTGTTTTGTTTCGTGTTTGGATGCACTAACTTGCAGATAAGTCGGGCCGAGATAATTGGAAAAAGGCCCAGAGGTTGATCCGAGCCCACTTTGCGTTGCAAAGTGTGTAGGTGGAGAGCTAGGGATTGGAACGGTCTGGGAGAGGGCTTACGCAGGGAAATGACGCAAGCGTGTCAGGGGCAGGCGGCGATGGGACTGCAACCCTTCGGTTTCCGCAGAAAATTTGAATTTCAAATTTCGGTCATGATTTTTATTTCCTTAAAATTCCTTTTTTCTGCCATAACCGCCACACTTACCATATTCAAAGCCTTAACCCACGATTTTCTTCCCCACAAACCCTAACCTCCGGAAACTGCTACACCACGATCACCACTCACCTCAAACCCTAAATTTCCATAACTGCCGATCACCTTTCTTAAAAGCAAACCCTACCCCCAAAATTCCCACAGAATCCGAACTCCTACACAAATTCTAGTTTTTAGAACTCTGCAACTCGCAATGGCAAAAACCAAAGGAGAGGGCTCCGGCAGTACCCAACCGCCGAAGAAGAAAGGCACCAAGCCTCCACCTCCAAAGCGCACCACAAGGCGAAGCGCTTCGGAGGAGACTTCTACCAAAGTTACTGAAGACCCTTCGCTGAAAATCCAGCCCGAAGACAAAGGGCGTGCCGAAGTTCTCCAACAAGAGGAGCGAGAAGCAGCAAAAGCAGCCGCCGAGTCTACGCAACCGGAAGAAGGGGAGCCCGAGCTCACCCCGCCCGTGAAGAAAACAAGGAAGGCTCAGGCAAGCAAAGCAACTCCGGCGCGATCCATTGTCGCACCACCACCTGTTCAAGTTCAACCGCAACCACAAATTCCGGAAGCCTCCATGCAGGAAGGAAAGACAGCTTCTGAAGATACGGAAGGGAAAGAACAAGAAGAAGCGGAAGAGAAGAGCGGAGAAGAAAAGGAGGAGGAGAAGGAGGCTGAGGAAGCAGAGGAGGTTGAGGCAATTCAAGAGAAGGAAGTGGAAATCCCAACACCCCAGAGCAAGAGACCCGGAGTGAAGAGAAAGCTAGATGTTGCAAAACCTCCACTACCAGTCAAGGCCCAACCAAAGAAGGCCAGCAGTAAAACCCGGACTGCACAAAGCAAGAAGCTACGGAAACCCACTGCAGCCGAAAAAGGAAAGGCCAAGGAGATAGAGGAGCCAATGGAAGTAGATCCAGAGAGAACCGAGACGGTTGAGAGCTCCAACTCAGAGGATGTGATCGCCCCTGCTAAGCCGGTGACGAGCACGCTCACATCAAAACCCAAGGGCATCAAGCGCAAGGGAGTGGTGCGACCCAGCACTACGGAAACGGTTATACCGAGAGACAGTGAGAGGTATGCAGTCTTGAAAAACCGGGAGATCACCCCTTGGTATTATCTGGTGACTGAAGTATTGGAAGGTTTCGGGATAGAAGGGCGTGTACAGGGATATTTTCAGAATGTTGGTTGGGGGAAGATTTTGGAGTGGAATGTGTTGGCATTCAAGAATCTGTCGGAGGAGTTCATGAGCACGGTGGAATTCAAGCCAAAGGGAAACTACTCGATTGAAACACCAGGTACCCTCCGCTTCCAGTTGCGGGGGAAGACGTTCCCTCTGTCCATCAACGACTTGAACATCCACCTGGGGGTGATTGAAGCCACAGAGGTGTACGATGATGAGTACAAGCAAGCCGAGACCATGGCTCCACCGGAGTGGCGCAGTCAGATTGACCAGTACTGGTCCCAACTCTCAACAGGGACCAAGTATGTGAAGAATATTAGCAAATCCAACGAACTCCGCGACCCAGCCTTGCAGATTTGCCATCGTTGGTTGGCCTATAACATCTATGGCCGGATTGAGGGATCCAACGTCGTCACGCAGCAAGAGCTCTTTGTGCTTTGGTGCATGGTGGAGAGAAAGAGGGTGAACTTTGGGTTCACAGCTGCACTACAATTTCAGTATGGGGTAACCCATACCAACAAGTATCTCTCCCTATGCCCACTGGTGACCCTCTTGGCGAGGAAGCTTGCTGGTTTCAACGAGAAAGCCGCGGATGAGGCAGCTGTGGCAGAAACCCGATTCTTTGATATCGGGAGGCTCGTGCGGTGGCGGATTGTTGAGATGGATGAAGGAGGAGACTACCGTTTGGTCCAACCAGAAGGCAGCTCAGTTCGACCTGAACCGAAGGTTGCAAGGGAACAAGGAACCTTCTCGCCCAGTCAATAGCGAGATTATCAAACTGACGGACGAACTGAAAGAAGTCAAGGACGAGCTGGTGATGCTGGGAGGAGAAGTGGCCACACTGAGGGACACTGTGGAGGAAGGATTCAAAGCGATGGAAGCTTGCTTTAAGGAAATCAAAGAGATGATGGCTGCGGAGGTGAGATCCTCCGACCAAAATGACTAAGTACTTTCCCCTGAACTCGTAGATTAGGATTTTATTTTATCTTTTGCTTTTTCTTGTTTTAGCGTCTGTTTTATCTGTTCTTGGGTCGAGTCTACTTGCATTGGTTGATGGTGAAAGATTGTGCATGCTGATTTCTGTCTTGGTATGATTGGTGGATTGAGTATGAAATGCATGATGGTAGTTGTGAGGATACTGAAAATACCCCACCGGTGAGATCAAGGCCAAATTGAAAAGAATGCATGTCTATGAGAGAATTTGCTGTGACTAGGAAATCTTGACTTTGTTTGAGGACTCATTTTTGCTAGTACATGACTTGTATGATTTGGGCATGATTCTTTGACTTAGGGCCCCAGATTCTTCTTTGTTGTTTGATGAGAAAATAACCCCTTGAATGCCATTTTGAGCCGAATTAATTCTCTCTTGAGCTTTGTTGATGCTATATCTAGGAGAAAGAATTGTTGAAGTGCATGAAATGGTAAATAAGGAACAGGAGAAAAGAAAGAAAATCTGGGCACAAAAAAAATTATTATACATATTTGGTGAATGAAAACGTTTGCCCACGAAAGAATCAAAGAAAAGATGGACCCCATTGAAAACAGGGGAATAGAGGGTTGGTTATAGCTGTACTGAATGAGTATACTGAGTAAGGGTGATACTGAAATTAGCCACTGAACCATATTTACCTCACCTTAGCCCCGTATGCCCCATTACAACCCAACAAAGACCCTTTGATGAGTCATACTAGTGTGCTTAACTTGTAGTCTTTAATCAAACTCTTAGAGGAACTAGCACAGCAAATTATGAGTGTAAACACTTAACCCGGTGCTTGAGCGAGAAGAGAGACTACCATCACACTTTATGCATGATCATTACTCTGGTTTTGTGGTTTGACTGAACTGAATGATGCATGTTGGTATGATCTGATCCTGAAATCTATGCAAGTTTTGTGTCTCTTAGTTTTATTTCTTTTCTTTCAACCTTTTCGTCCGTGTCTTCTGTGAATCCACCTACATACTTGAGGACAAGTATGCTTTAAGTGTGTAGGTGTGATGCGTCTTCGACTTTTGGGCCATTTGGCCCTGTTTTTCTCTTTATTTGTGTCAGTTCAGGTCTGTCCAGGGGGAAAACAAAGTTGTGGAGGAAGGAAGATCAGTGGAGCGGAAACGGAAGAAATGCGGTCAGTATGGGCCTTACCAAGCCCAGATTGCTACATCATGTTTACCAGCATAAAGCTTCGGCCAACAAGTACCTCTCCAATTCAACTTGGGGCATGGGAACCTGGAGCAACCACCTGGTATGAGCCACACCGATAAGAGCAGTCGATCTGATCGTTACCGGAAGAAGCAGGCAGCCAGAGCCATAAAAGGAAGGTCAATCTCGGAGATCTCATGGAACAAGCGGAAGGTTGAAGAAGAGACTAGAAGGACCGAAGGGATGGGAAAGGTTGACTAAGCTTGCAGCTGGACGCCATCTTCAATCAGGATCAATCAAAGATCGAGCTAATTAAGGAAAGAAGATCCCGGCGAAGATTTGGAACCGGCGCAGCTAGGGTTAGGCCTCTACCATTCGGCAGTATAAAAGGCTAATGTTGTGCAACGTGAAGAAGTTCTTGGCACCCCGAACATTTTACTTTTCATCAGTTATTGCTTTTATTCGCCGCGTGTGGCATCAAAAACACTTTACATTTCCGTACTTTAATTCCGTCGTGTTGTTACTTTTGAACAAGTTCGAAGGTTTGAAGCCTAGGTATTACTTTATCTATTTTCAGTATTTCATTTCGTTCAATCATGTGTTTACTTCTTTTCGCATCTATGAATTTTATTATGCGTGAGTAGTCCTTTAGGTGAGGTTTGAGGGGAGGAAATAATTGTTGTTAACATGTAAACATTCGTGAGGCATTTGTTCTTTCGGTTGAGTCTCGTGGTTCCGGAAGGATCTGTTCGATATCATGGGCAGTAGAGGCCTAACGGGAGACCCTCGTTCGGTAAAATGCTGTCCGTGTCAAGCAAAGGCCAGGGTATACCAGGGCGTGACAACCGGTATACCCAAGACTGAGTAGCTGAGCAGCGTCAACAAAAGGCGTTGTAGATCCGGAAGGTGGGGAAAGGATTGATGGGATACACTGTCCTTCCTCAGTCTTGGGCTTCTCTAGAGAATATCCATCAACTGTGACGAGGCATAAAGCCATGGTTATCAAACGAGGAAAGCAATCTCGGCGCCGTAGCATGTCTATGACTGGTCGGTCGACAAGGCCGGAAATAGTTGAGTCCAGGAGGCATGTGTCACCCTAGTGCGGAGTTGGGGACCTCGGGAGAGAAGGTTGGTGAGGGTCATACTTGGTGAGTAACGGGTATGACTACTATCTAAGGAGGAGTGAAGCACTGCCTTGTGACCGGGGATCGTGTGACCTTCGGACCAAGTGACCACAATGAGATCAACCATCCTATATGTGAAGTGTAATCCCGTGAAACGCCCCGATGTCTTTGGGCCACGCCTCGGAATTGCATGGATCATAGACGGATCATCAGTGTGCCTATGACCGAAACGAATGTTAACAACAGTTATGACCTAACCGAATAACCTCACCCCTTTGTTATCATTGATTTTGTTATTTCTTGTGCAGAGTATACAGATTGAGAATTGTGACACCTCAGTTTGTCGTTGGAGAACAAAGTGGTTCCTCACTCCCTGTGGGATTCGACCCTACGCTTACCGCTAAGACTAAGTCCTTGCCGTGAGAAGTAGGAGCGTGTATTGTCCGTACTGGGCTTACACAGGTATTTTGTCCACACCGCACGACGGGTGTGTGTCAGTGTTTCTTCAGCACAAAGAGTTTGAGAGTTAAACACTCGATATGCTTTGCTTGAACGCCCAGTTCCAGAGTATCCAAGGAAGACTCCTGGATCAGCTTTGCTATCGAAAGTGTTTAACCTCTTCTTTTCATTGATGTGGATGAAACACTTAGAACCGAAAGCATGAAAGTAGGCAATTGAAGGCTTTCTGTTCTCCCATAGCTCGTATGGAGTTTTTCCATGTCTCTGGGTGAGGAAGGAGCGATTCTGTGTGTAGCATGCGTTGTTGACTGCTTCGGCCCAAAACTTCAAGGGGAGTTTTGATTCGGCTAGCATTGTCCTTGCTGCTTCCTTCAAAGACCGATTTCTTCTTTCTGCAACTCCGTTCTGCTGTGGAATTCTTGCTGCAGAAGTTTGATGATTGATTCCTTGTTCATCACAATACTCACGAATGACAGTATTGAGGAACTCAGTCCCACGATCTGATCTGATGCTGATGATGTTGACTTCCTTTTCAACGCTCAGTCTTCTCAGCAGCTTTGGTAGTTCCTCCAGCGTCTCTTTCTTCTTGAAGAGAAAGATAACCCAAGTATATCGTGAATAATCATCCACAACTACTAAGGTGTACTTCCTACCATTGTAGCTTTTTGGAGTGATCGGGCCAAACAGATCCATGTGAAGTAGATGCAGAACCCTTTCAGAGGAGTGTCCTAACTTTGACTTGAATGACATCCGTGTCTGCTTTTCTCTTTGACATGCTTCACATTCTTGCTTCTTCTGAAACACAATAGAAGGAAGACCTTCTACCTGTTGATGTTTAGCAAGTTTGTTGATCGTCTTGAAGTTGAGATGGTTGAGTCTCTTGTGCCACATCCAGTTGAGCTCCGAGCTGCTCTTGCTGATGAGGCATGTTTCTGGAGGGCTGTCTTCCCAAGAAACGACGTAGAGACTCCCTTGTCTGAATCCTTTCAGAACCACCTTCTTTTGATTGTTTCTAACAGTGAATTCATCTTTCTTGATTTTCACTATGAAACCGCTGTCACAAAATTGACTCACAGACAACAAGTTATGTTTAAGACCAGAAACAAAGCTAACATTACTGATACTGGCGTTACCCATGTTGAGCACATCATAGCCTTTTGTTTCTCCAATTAAGTTATCTCCGAATGCAACTTTGGATCCAGCTTTCTCAACGTACTGAGACAGATATTCTTTATAGCCCGTCATGTGCTTCGAGCAACCACTGTCCAGATACCACGTTCTGATTGAAGCTTTGACCTCTTTCTTCTTTTTGTATTTCCTGACATTGACCTGCAAGGAAGAGTAGCTTCAGGCACCCAATCAAGCTTTGGGTCCTTCGATGTTAGTTCGAGTTTCCTTTGGAACCCATATCTGCTTCAGAATTGGTCTGGCTGATCTCTTGCGCTTTGTTGATTGTCTGATTGGCGCTTTAGTTGGCACATGAGCATTCCTCTGTTGAGAAATTCCTTTGAAGGCCTCACTCTTGTAGCAATTCTGTCTGATGAGTGGTTGAGGTCTTCTTTGCTCGGCGAAGTATCTTCCTTGAGATACTCGAGTCTTTGTAGACTTGTGGAGACTCGACTGATGTCCAGATGCTTGTTGTCGTGGATGTCGCTTGGTTCGTCTGGACTCAGCATTGCTTGGTCTCCATGGATGTTGTTCTTTCTGAAACTGAACTGAAGTCAGTTTCTGACTGATGTGGCCTTTCTTTCCCCTGGATTGGTGAGGAAGATTCTTTTTGACTCCTGATGTTCTTTCCCCGATCTTTGACTGAAATCTGCTTTCCAGTCTTCTCAGTAGGGTGATCTGATTGGGGGCCTCCTTTGCTCGTCTATAGCTCCGTGGAGGTGGAACATTTGATCTAGCCATCAGTCTGCGCTTGCGAACTTCATCCATATCATGATCTCTTAATTCTTCTGATGTTGTGATTTTAGAAGGATCATCCTTTGAAATGATCATGATCTTCTTTCCTTTGTCAGCTGCAACCTTTCCTCCAATGCTTTTAACAAGACCTTTCGATGGAAAGTTGCTCATCATGGGTGACTGCATCATGCAGTTCTTGACTGTTTCTTCCAGCTTGTGATTGAGCCTCTTGATCTCATGAGATGCTTTCTCACATTCTGAGTTGGAGTTTCTGAGTTTTTCCTCCAGTCGGCTGTTCTCCATGATTAGCTGATCAAGACAAGTCTCATCCGGAAAGTAGATGATTGTCTCATCCATGAGATCAGAGAAAAGCTTGTTTGTCGGGAGCTGAATGAATCCTGGCTTATGCTGATGAGCGACTGAGTAGATCTGCCATTCTCCACGTGGCAGTGCTCGAAGAATTTTTAGGTTGATTTCTCGTTGAGTGTATTTGTCTTTGGAAATGGATTGAACTTCATTCAAAATTTGGTTGAATCTGAGTTCCATTTCTTCGACAGATTCATTCTTGAGCATGTGGAAGGAGTCGAACTTCTGACAAGCTATAGATAGCTTATTCTCCTTGATTTTCTCGGAACCTACGCACATTCTTTCCAGGATGTCCCACATCTCCTTTGCAGTTCCGCACTTGATTATCTTCATGACATGCTTGTCGGGAACTGATGCCGGAGATTATGCTTTTGGCGAGGTTGTCTAGCTCATCTTGCTTTCTTTCTTCGGTGGTGAAGTCTGCTTTTTGCTTGGGCTGGACCTCATCGTAAGGATCTTGTTGTGGATCAACAGGAACCATTTTGACAGTTTCGGTGATGGTGATTGGTCCACTGGTGATGACTTCCCACATTTGGCAATGTTGGGCGGTGAGGAAGCTTTCAAGGCGAAACTTCCATATGTCGTATTTTTCAATACTAAACATAGGTAGAGAAGATAATCTGCTGTGGTTAGTCTCCATCAAAAAAGAGAGAACAGATAGAACAGATAGCAAGCACAAAAAGAAAAAGAGAACTTTTTCGAGACCTTTAAGAAAAAGGATCTAGTTCAAGTAGAACTAGTCAGATACAGGTAGTTCTTGCGAACAACCTGCTCTGATACCAATTGTTAGGTCCTGAGGGTCTCGAATAGGTGTATGGGGGGGGGGGAATACACTTATAGGCTATTTTTAAATCAATCTGCCGACCTCAATCAGAGGGATCTCAGTCAGAGATCAAAACAAAACTTTACAAGCAAACAAAGACTCCTGTTTTACTGAAATCAGTTTTGACCAAACAGGGTTGACGACTGATACTGAAACCTCTTCAGTAAAGAGTTATCAGTTAAGTTGCTGGAACTTAACTGATGCAAGTAAGGGCTTCAGTCGTGTTTGCTAAAACAGAGATGATAACACTCTTCCTGACTATCGAAAGATAGATCAGTCAGACTGATATCATACGCAGCAGAAATTAAACTTAGTTTCGAAATAGCCTCGGTGGAGCAAGTTGTTGGTTAAGGTTTCTCTTTGCAGTTAGTCAGTATTAAGTTTTATCAATTGAAATAACACAAGTAAGAATGTAAAACTGAAAGCTGTAAACAACACAGAGACTTTTACGTGGTTCGGAAAAAACCTTTCCTACATCCACGGTTGGTTGATCAGACCAACAATCCACTCCGCAAGTGCTTAACAGGTGCACTGCAAACCGAACCGTGTGCTTGTCGGGTTCACACAACCGTACACTGAAGATAACCCTTCTCCAGTACCCGCGCTTCACTCGCGTAGGATTTCCCTTGCTTAACACAACCCGTGCTAAGACTTCCCAGAGTCAGAAAAACCCTTCTGACCTCCGAATCACTCAAAACACTCTTATGGGGGGGAGGTTTGAACGAGTGCCAACTATACTTACAAAGAACAAGTTCTTTGAAGCAAGTTTGACCTTTGGCTTCTGGGTAAACATATATATGCCTAGGGTCTAAGAGAATGTATGTAATCAGCAGTGACTGATTTTAGCTTTCGAATTCTCTTCTTCGATTCAAGCTATGAGGAGTTTAAACTTAAGGCTGAGTAGCAATTTCGGCAGAGCTTCAGCTTATGTTGTTGAGTCGGTGATGGTTGAAGTGATCCTCGAGCGCTATTTGTAGGAGAACTCTTGAATAGATCCGTTGGCGTAGATCATCCTCAAGATTTCTTCCGTTGGAGAGCAATTCGAATTTGGGCTGAGGCTTTAATCTTCGAGGTTCCTTGTCTGGGTGGAAACGGCTCTCTTTGATGGACAGAAGATGTGACGTCTCTGAAAAGTAACCACCAGATAGGAATGACCTCTGCAGAGATAAGATCCTGAGATCTCTGCATTTAATGCGGCTGTACTTGGTGAGTACGTGGCTTCCTCTGAACGTTGGAAGATCAGTCCGAGAAGGAATGTTCAACTGATACTTGACTTTAGTATCAGTCCTTTGCGCGCATTAAGTAATCAGTCTTCAAGTGATACTTCAGTTGGGATCTGCAGTCTTCAGTCTTCAGTCCTTCGTTCTTCAGTCTTCGACACCGCACACTAAACTAGAAACGAACTCTAACACTTGAGTTCAAAACAATTCTAGTCTATTACAATTAAGTCCTATGATTTTTGGTATCATCAAAATAAGGGTTAGGATATTCAACAAGGTTCCCAACACCCCTCCCCCTCCCCCTCCCCCCTTCTCGCCTCTGCCTCGCCGCCGTCCGCCTCCGTCCAGGTAAGCCCCCATCTTTTTTTGTGTGTCTCTCGCTCTCTCTCTCTCTCTCTCTCTCTCATTTCATCCCCCCACACCGCTGTCGCCACCGCCACCGCTCCGCCGCCGACCCCTACTGTACGCTCTCGTTCTCGCCATTTTATTTACTTATTTATTTACTATTATTTTGTTAGATTAAAATTAATGTTAATTAGATTAATTTTAATTAATTTATATTATAATTATCTATGAAGCATGATTAATTTTATGATTAGTTTTAATTTGTTAGATTAATTTTAAATTTATTTACTATTATTTTGTTAGATTAAAATTAATCTAATTAACATTAATTTTAATTAGGGTTAAGTATCAAATCTGCCCCTAACGTGGAGGCCCTTATTACGTTTAGCACCTTATGGGCAGGGGTGTGTCAACTAAGCCCCTGAAGTACCTAATTTTCGCCAATTAACCCCTCCAACTTAACGGAGAGTTAACTCCGTCAGTTTTTATTTTATTTTATTATGTGGCTTGTCTGCTCCTCTGCCCCGGTCTCCTTCTTTCACTGTCTCTCCCTTGTTCCTCAAGAACATAAACTCCTCTCCCTTCCTTTCTCAAATCGTCGCCACCGCGGCTCCTAATAATCCGGCGAAGCCGACGCCTTCAACGGCTTTGCCCTCTCTCTACTCAAGTCAAACTCACGCATGCCCAATCAAAATCAGGAACCGAGCCCTAATCGTCCGGCAAGCAATCGGCTCACGTGGGCTGTGGCGTTAGCCTTCGACGAGCGGAGGGAGCCGTCGAAGGTGAAAGGCGTTTTCCACAGCCTGAACACGAACACCACCTCTGTCCTTGACTTAACAGCACCGGCGCAGCCGCCCACCTCCCCTAGCCACCTCTCTGTCTCTCTCTCTCTCTCTCTCTCCCTCCCCCCCATCTCTCGTTTTCTCTGTCCTTGGAAAGGAATAACTTGTTTTCACAGAGTTTCGAATTTGACTCTCTCTCTCTATGATGACTATGAGAAGTGGGAAATTCTGCGGCAACACTTTACATTTTGCTACTACTGTTGCTTAATATTCATAGTTTAGGATTAAACTCTCTCTCTCATGAACTATGACAAGAAGGAATTCTGTTACTTATCTTTACATTTTGCTTGGAGAATAATGAATTGGGCACTGTATTTGCACAAGATTTTCAAGGATGAAGGGGTGGATTAGGTTTTCGGCGAGTTTCCGGCAAGCTTGGTGAAGAAGAAAGTGTGGATCCCACCACCAACAAAATAAAAAAAATAAAAAATTAACGGTGTTAACTCTCCGTTAAGTCGGAGGACTTAATCGAAGAAAATTAGGTACTTTAGGGGCTTAGTTGACACACTCCTGGCCATTCGGTGCTAAACGTAATAAGGGCCTCTACGTTAGGGGCGGATTTGATACTTAACCCTTTTAATTAATTTGTATGATTAATTTTAATTAGTTAGATTAATTTGTTAGTTTATAAATTATGATTAAGTATGAATTTGTTACATTAATTTATTTATGTTAGATAATTTTTTTAAATTAAGTATGATTAAGTGAATTTTAAGTATGCTAGTATGTCTTTAGGATGAAATGATATGTTATTATATATTGTAGTATAGATTTAGTCAATTCCTTAAGGATCTTCTCCTTTTGGGATAGAAATTGATTATTTCTTAAGGATCTTCTTCCAACAAATGATTGTTTTTAATTTAATAACTCTATTTTTTATTGCTTAATATGTATTGTATTGCTTCGACAATGGGGGGCTGGGTAGACCTAGTATAGGCTTAGTAAATTAAAACCACTATGATTACCATAGCTGCTGGTAGAGTCGAGCACTTGGTAATTAGATATGCTGCTGAAATTTTATTTGATTCAAGTAATTTATGATATTTTATTTATTCTTTTCAATTAAATTTACAAGAATGAGTGATAATTGTTTGTGGATGTACGCGAGATACAATGATCGTTCTGCATTTGAAACGGGACTTGAGGGTTTCCTTGAGTATGCGATAAATCAAACGGCGTACACAGATGGAGTATGTAACATAAGGTGCATGTGTAGGAAGTGTAAGAATGTAGCCTTTTTATCTGTACCTACAATCAGAGAACATGTTACTAGGTGTGGGTTTCTCCACGATTACACAACATAGGTTTATCACGGGGAAGCATCAGTGATGGTGTATGATGGGTCATACAGTAACTACCAAAGGATGGTGTATGATCATGTTGGACCTAGTAATTACCAAGATCCTCCAAATCTCGAGGAGCCGTCCAATCCTAACGCTCAACAGATTTATGACATGTTGAACGCAGCCGATAATCCATTGTACCCTTCCTGTGAGACTTACTCACAATTATCCTTTATGACACAATTAATGAGCATAAAAGTTGAAAACCACATGTCTGAGAGATGCTACAATCAATTGTCTTCGATGTTTCAAAAGGCTTTACTGAAGGATAACAACTGTCTCGACGACTTCTATAGTACGAAGATAAATCTGCGCGATTTGGGTTTGCCAATAGAAAAGATCGATTGTTGTGTTAATAATTGTATGTTGTATTGGGGGGATGATATTGAGTTCCACAACTGTAACTTCTGTGGTGAGTCACGATATAAGGAGAACTTGCGTGCAACTGTAAATGTACAATTTGAATATTTGACGATGTATCTGTTTGTTTGTTATTTTATGTGTTATTTTTGTTATTTTATTTGTTAATGTATTTGTAAATTCACATAACTGGTTGAGTTGAACACTTGGTAGTTAGGATAGTGGGATTATGCTGCCAGAATTTCGTTTGATTCAAGTAATTTATGATATTTTATTTATTTCTATACTTATATGAATCAATTTGAAACAGGTAACATGTATACTCGTAGAGGTCTCCATATGTTTTCTAGGTCTAAGGATAAGCAACAGACTGATCAGACATCTTCAGGGTCCGGGCCGCACATTTCTGTGACTCTTGAGACTCCTCAGGCCTCTTCTAGTTCACAGGGTAGAAGGCCCAGAGGAAAGTCAGTTGCCGAGATCAGGGCCGACCGAGTGTCGTAGGGGTGACAGAGAGAGGTTGCTCTTTGAGAGGATGTCTACTGGGTAAGTATTTTAATTTAAAGAATTAATTCTTGTATAGCAAACAATTCGTTAAATTACTTTTACATATTGAAATTTATCCACAGTGAGTTGAAGGGGCCATAGGGCATCTCCACCAATTGCACGACAGCATTTAAGAGGATTCAGAACCCAGGCGGGTACACTTGGAAGTTAACTCTGCCAGCGGTGAAAGAGGCGTACTTTTAGAAATTCAAGGTAATTGAATTTCAAGCACATATAAATTTATCATTATATATTGTTAAAATGTTATATATTAAATTAACCATTTTTTTCAGCTGAAAGTGTATGATTGGGAGCCTGATGATGATCGTGAGGTGAGGGCGATGTGGGAGCGAAATGCTCGCAAAAGGTACAGTGACTTGATGAGCGACTTGAAGAGTAAGCTCAGGGAGAACACCGAGGCAGGGGAGACGATGGACATACCCCTGGGAATGTCTGACGATTTCTAGACTGGGCTCAAGGAATACTGGGCGCGGGACGATGTGCAAGCGGTTTCCCGGCGAGCGCGTGCGAACTGATAATAACTTATTTATCTTATATACATGCATGACCAGAGCTTGGAGACTGGACTCCCCCGGCCGCACAGAACTATAGCACCTTCCTCCGCCTCCACATGCGCGCGGATGGAAGTTATGTGTCAGAGAGGGATGAGAGACTTGATGTAAGTGTTTAACTTTAATCAAATATTAGTAATACATAGTGAAATGTATTTATTTACTATCAATTATGCATTGTTATGTATGAATTAGGCGGAGATTCATCGCATTACTCTTGAGACTGGATGAGAGAACCGGCTGGATAAGGTCTACTTGGAGGTCGTACAGCCCGGCAGGTCACGGCTCTACGGCACTGAAAGTGCCGGTGTGAGCCAGGTTAGTAGGGGGTCTACTCACAGCACTGGTAGTTTCGGGATGTCTCAGCAGCTGTACGAGACACGGATCTCCATGCCGGAGGAGTGCCTGCAGAAGGCGGACGAGGATGGGGTAGGCTATAGAACGAGTAGCACTTGAGGCCAAACGTGCAGCACGTGCGGCCCTTGAGCAGCGGATGGCTATGTTCGAGGAGTTTATGAGGCAGTCGGGTCAGCTACCTCGATCCCCTACTGATGATTAGGTCTATGATCCCCGGTCCATCGTCTTGACTTTTATGTATTTATATTTTGTTGAACTATTTATTTTATGTTTTGGAACAACATTACACTTGCACTTTCTTTTTACATTTATGTTTTCTTGAACTATTTATTTCATGTTTTGAAACAACATTGCATTTACCTCATTCTCCATCCCCTATTTATTGTGATTATATAATTAAGTCGAAAACTTAAAAAAAAGGTAACCTAGATTGAATCAACGTATGCAATTGAATTTAAAATACATTACAAATACCAAATTAAAATAGTTATAAACTAGATTGATAAAAAAAATTATAATTAATAAATATTTTTTTGATATAAAAATAAGGGCGAAAACGAGACCGATCAATAATTAACGACATCTCGACATATTCTAAGGTTATGAATGTATGATATTGTATATATATTGAAATAGAGTTTAAATGAATTAATAGGTACTAGATATATATATCATACGAGTGTTCTGTACTGGTGACCACTCCAAAGGACCTTCAAAGTTAAGTGTGCTTGACTTAGAGCACAACTAAGATGAGTGACCGACTGGGAAGTTCGTTTAACGTCTGCAATAATGTACAAATACGGATATACTTGTGGGGTATAAATAAATAAATAAAATAAAATAAAAACATTACCGGCGGCGCGGTGCCGCCGCTAATCATCGGCGGGAATTGCCGCCAGTATTACTCCGGTAAACACTGCCGATCCGGCAAGTGGCACCACCGCCTTCCGGTCAACTTTACTGGCGGCGGAGATGCTGCCGCTAATCACTGACGGGAATTGCCACCGGTATTACTCCAGCCGGCGAGTGACGCCACCACCGTCCGGTCAACTTTACTGGTAGCGGTGATGCCGCCGCTAAACACCAACGAGAAATGCCGCAGGTAAACCTCCAGCAAATCTTCGTCAAGCGACGACGACTTTCAACGGTGGCGATGCCGCCGTTAGTTACTGGCTGCCGTCATTTGCCGCCGGTATACGAATCGTCGACGACAGAATTACTGGCGGCATACCGGTGTTTACCGGTGGGAATTGCCGCCGGTAATCACGATTTTTTTTGTAGTGTCAATCCTTCGTGCCCCCTTTGTCGCCGTGAAGAAACCCGCCCTATATTTAGATGTATTTTCGCTTTTATAAAATAAAATTATCTAATAATTCTTAGATTTTACTTACCACACACATAAAATGAATTTAAAATTATTATTTTTAGAATCTTCACAATTTAAAAACTTGCAAATGTATATAACTCAATTTACGCAAAGTGTCGTATGGGTGGTGTCCTAGATTATAGAAGTTTTGCCACTCATTTCACATTGATAAATCTAAAGGTTTTATTAAAAAAATATTATTTTCTAATATTTATCTACTATTCACTCCTTTAATAATGTGAGATTTGCTTCTTGATCTTTTATTTCAATCTGAATTCGGAGCACCACATTACTCTGTTTTATTTCAATTGTCCACCAAAAAATTATCGCACTTTGAACTACATATATTTTAATAAAACGTGAGTAAATCTCATTTTAAATGTGAGTGAAATTGTATGGATCCTGCTATTATATATATTAATGGAACTGGCAAATTTTTTGTATGACAAAAACCTTCAATTTCCCCCCCACGCGGCATCCAAGAATTCTCCGACGCGAATCATCTCGGCAGAGGCAGCCACCGTCTAATCCTCCAAACTCGTCTGATCTAGGGCCATGGTTAGGGCGCTATCAGGCCGCCCGGGGGTCAGGGGGCGGCGGCGGCGGATGCGGGAAATTAGGGTTTGAGGAAGGGGGAAGGGTGCAATAGGAGGGAAGGGGAACTTGTTTTTATATTTTTTTATTTTCAAAGTGTTATTTTAGTTCAATTATCAATTTTTTTTGTCTAAGTGTCATTTTTTGTGGCCACATTATCATTTTCGGCTGTCACAATTTAATTTTAATTCCCACATCCACGTTGGACAAAATTGATGACGGGACATAAATTAGAAGAAAACAAAAGGTTTTGGATTCTAAAGAAATTTTAAACAAATAGGTTCAATTTCCAAATTGCTAAATGTGTTATGGATTTACAGGCAATTAGCCTTTCTATTTATAAATTGGGTTAATAGCCGAAAAATACACGAAGTTTGCCCGAATTTGCAAATTGCACATGACCTTCAAAATTGGCCTCAGAATACATGACCTTTTGATTTTATCGTGATTTGCACACGGCGAGAATTCCGGCTATAATTAAAGTTGACCGGCAACGACGTGGCAATACGCGTGGCATTTTTAATGCTGTGGCAATACGCGTGGCATAAAAATTAAAAACAATGTAATTTTTTTATACATGTGGCATAAGAGAAAGAGAGAGAGAGAGAGAGAGAGAGAGAGAGAGCGAAGCTGACAAAAATTAGTCCTCTTCTTCTCCAGCATCGGCCGCGGCGGACGTCTTTCGCTTCTCCTGGTGGCACTTGTCGGAGGCCTCGCCGGTGACGAAGCTGATGAACTCCACGCACATGGGGAGAAGGATTGTGGCTTCAGATCTGGGTTTTCTTCCCATTTGACTCCGATTTTTCCTCATCACTCCTTCGATTTCATCCGACTCGAATCCGATTTTGGAAGGTTGGAGACAGAGGAGGATTGTGGCTTCAGATCTAGGGATTTCTTCCCATTTGACTTCGATTTTCCATCACCACTCCTTCAATTTCATCCGGCTCGACTTCGATTTTGGAAGGTTGGAGGCAGAGGAGGATTGTGGGGGATTTGTGGATTTGGGGGTTCTGCAAATTTGGGGATTGTCGGCTCTTCGCTACTGAAATTCGTGGCATGGTGTAGTGCTTGTGTCGTGTCGCCGCGTTGTGTGGTGTTTGTGTTGTGGCTGGTGGAAAGCGGCAGCTGGAGACGAGGCCGCGTTGTGCGGTGCGGCGGAGATGGAGAATGGCGGCGGATGGAGGATGGAGATTCAGGGAAAGGGGCAGAGATGGAAGATGGCGGTGAGGCGACATTCATATGAGCGAAGAAAAGGCGAGCGATGGAGGATGGAGGACGGCGGTGAGGCAGCGGAAAGAAAGCGAGCGATGGCCTGTGACGGAGAAGAAGACCGCGATGTGCTCGGCGGTGGCGGTGGTGCTCGGCGTCTAGAAAAGACGGCGGATCTGGAAAAGGCGGCGGTCGTGCTCGACGTCTGGAAAAGACGGAGAAGAAGACCAAGATTTTCCTCTTTTTTTTAAAAAATTATATTCACTCAAGAAACGACGTCGTATTACTTGCCCGACGGTTAGTCCACGTCTGCAATTTCCGGCAGCCACGTCAACTAGGCTTAAAGTTATGGTCAATGCATGTGCAAATCACAATTAAATTAAAAGGTCATGTATTCTGAGACCAATTTTGAAGGTCATGTGCAATTTGCAAATTCGATGAAAGTTCGTGTATTTTTTGGCTATTAGCCTTTATAAATTTAATTAGAGGGTTCAGGTGGTTAAGAGATATCACTATATGAGTTTTAGATGAACGGATAGTAAACTCACTTTTTAATCCAACTTGTTTATATATCGTGTGTTCTTAGAGCTCTGTGATTTGGAAGAAGTCGTTATACGAAGTAGTTAGATAATAACTAATCAGCAAGAAAACATGTATATATATACCATTACCAATACCAAATACCCAACACAACCAAGATCAGCGTTCACTTTTTACTTCTTCTTATAAATTAAAGAAATAAGCCATCAGCTTAGGTGTAAAAATGTCGAGCTATGCTTGCGCAGTTTCTTCAGCTCTGCATGCTCTTAACAGGAGGAACAAAGAATCAAGAAACACTCATCGCTCTAATGGCCTCAAATCAGTCGACTTTACAACTTCAGGTAGTCTTCGACCTTTTAATTAAAAAACCTATCCTATTCGTGTCTTGATTGTGTTGTTATTTACTTATACATATATCTTGTGAGGCTCAATACTTGCCGATTTTGCTCATGAAGAAATTCTATACTTTATTAAGTATGTATATATGTTGATCAAGTTATGATGGTCGACTGTTTTGAGCAGCAAGACGTGGGAAGATCAAATCATTGCAGGCTTCTCCAAAGAGAGAAAGAGATCCGAAGAAAAGGATAGTGATAACTGGAATGGGCCTTGTTTCGGTTTTCGGAAATGACATCGACACTTACTACAACAAACTCCTTGATGGAGTGAGCGGTATCACTCCCATTGACAGATTTGATACATCAGATTTCTCTATTAAGATCGCGGGTCAGATTCACGACTTCTCGTCTGAGGGATACATCAACGCCAAGGATGATCGTCGTCTCGATGATTGCTGGAGATATGGTTTGGTTGCAGGAAAAAGGGCTCTTGATGATGCTACCCTTGGCAAACAACTACTTGCTGATGCAGCCGTTGGAATTAATTAATTTGCATATATATATATACGTTTTGAAAGATTGAAACTTGATATATAGATTGTGTGTTGCAGATGGAGAAGGAGAGAATGGGAGTGTTGGTGGGAACAGGGATGGGGAGCTACACGGCTTTCACTAATGGAGTGGAAGCCTTACTTGAAAAGGGGAATAAAAAAATAAGTCCATTTTTCGTTCCATATTCACTATCAAACATGGGGTCTGCGTTGCTGGCTATAGACACCGGCTTCATGGGGCCCACTTACTCCATCGCAGCTGCTTGTTCAACTGCAAATTACTGCTTCATTGCTGCTGCAACCCACATTAGACGAGGCGAGGCGGATGTGATGGTGGCCGGTGGAACGGATGCTGCAATCGTGCCACTCGCAATTGGAGGTTGCACAGTCGCCAGAGTCTTGTCCAACAGAAACGACGAGCCACACAAGGCGTCGAGGCCGTGGGACATACACCGCGATGGATTTGTGATGGGAGAAGGTTGTGGAGTGTTGGTAATGGAGAGCATGGAGCACGCCATGAAAAGAGGAGCCAAGGTTTATGCAGAGTATTTGGGAGGTGCAGCTACCGTTGATGCTCATCACATTACAAATCCACGCCCCGACGGCCTAGTCGTTGCGTCTTGCATAATCAAGGCTTTGGAAGATGCTGGAGTGGCTGCTGAAGAGGTAATCTCATTCATTTTTGTGTGATACAAAATGAAACTAAGATAAATTTTGGTTATTTGCAAGGTTAACTATGTGAATGCTCATGCAACATCAACTCCAGTTGGAGACTTGGCTGAGGTTAAAGCCATCAACAAAGTATTCAGCAACACCTCTCACTTGAAGATGAATGCCACCAAGGTCTAAATATTAGTATAGTTTCATTAAGTATAGAGAGCTAGTAATATATATAATTGTTTTTTGTGATTTGAAGAAATTTTTTTCATCAGTCAATGATCGGACACGGGCTGGGAGCTGCGGGTGGGTTGGAAGCAATAGCGACGATTAAAGCAATCAACACTGGTTGGTTACATCCTACACTCAACCAAGATGTAAGCTTTTTTGCAGAATCTTGTTAGAGGGTGTTTACTTTGAAGGGGATAAAAATTGTGTAAGGCTAATCACTTGTTTACTTTGATGAAGTGAAACTTTAGGATATCCCAATTCTCTTATCCCATTAAAATGATGGGATTGAAGTAATCATATTCTTAATGATAAAAATACACAATCATGCATATAATCAAATATGTAAATTAAACGCCTGTTTGTTTCCTAATTCTAAGTGTTAACTAATTAAACTTATGTAGGAGTTGGAGGCTGAAGTCACCATTGACACTATCCCAAATATAAAGAAGCAGCATCAAGTGAATGTTGGTATGAAATCCTCCACTATTTTGAATCAAAATATAATTAAGTAGATATATAGTATCATAATGATGCTTATGATTATTGCAGCCATATCCAACTCATTTGGCCTTGGAGGCCAGAACTCAGTTGTTGTCTTCGCGCCCTTCAGCCCTTAAAACGGCCTTACATTTTCGTGTATGAATTTTCCTTAATAATTTGGACCTCCGATCCAAAACATTACTATAAGAATTGGATGTTCAAATTTATTTATGTTAACTTTTTTAATCCTAAATATAAGTAAGTGCTTTAATTATCTGACTTCAAAGAGTTGGTGTAAGTTAAATTTTAATCAATTATACTATTATTTTATTTCAATAATATTCCACATCACATATTTATTAAAACTAGCAGAAACGTGTGTTTCACGATTAACTAATCTCATTTTATATGATGGAAGTTAAATATATAGATATTATTTTATTTTAATTTTTGAGGAAAAATATATAGATATTATTATTCAGTTTGAATGTGTAACTAATATATTTCATATGATGAAAATGAAATATATATATATATATAGGGGCGCGCTCCAGTGAGACCCCCTATTTTTCGTGTAACATGAGTACAATGAATAAGAAATATAATACTAATGAACAAAACGTATATCTAATGAACAAGATGTATATACTGATGAAAAATAAAAATTAAAAAATTCGTACCGAATAAGACATATATACTGATGAACAGAGCCGTATGTACTGATGAACAATGCAGTATGTACTGATGAATAACAAAATTTAAAATATTCTGCTCCCTCCAGGATTCGAACCCTGCGAAAAAAAATCACCCTCCAGATACAATATCAGCCATAGGATTGATAAAATAAACGCACCAGATCGTGCACTAGATCTCACTAAAATTAGGGGGTCTCATTGGAGCGCCCCCTATATATATATATATATAAAGACATTATTATAAAGCATCTTCCTTAATTTAGTTAGGCAATTGGAAGAAGTTGTGCAAAGTGGTTAGGCAATTTCATGCTAAATAGCAACGTGAGATTTATGCAAACACATGGTTCATGCTACTAGTAAGATGGTACATGTATGTGAAAAATATATACAGTGAGAGATATAGCATGTGCACAATTGGTACTTGGTACTTGGATGTAAAAATAATGACAATAAAAATGGATCTAGATAATATTAAAGCTCTAAGTCACATGGATCATATTATTTCACTCAAATTTGGTTATAATTTTTTTTAAAGATGATCAATGATGGGCTGACTTGAGCCTCTGGCCTATTGAGTAAGGGGAAATGTCTGACTAAATGAACACAAAATCTTGGGTACACCTGGGTGTACCGTACAACCGGGTTGACCCGTACCCAAAATAGTGTTATTTATATGAGTTGGGTCAGAATATGGGTTCAAATCAGAGTGCGGGTCAAAGTTTAAGTGAAGGTGTGATCCGGTTGTACGGTACACCCAGGTGTACCCAAGACCACCTCCTAAATGAATTATGCGTCATCGTCAAATTTAATTATAATTTATATGCATGATTATTCATATATTCATATAAGTATGATATATTCATCTGGGGGATCAAATATTAAAATGATTTCTTCCACGTAAACTCTTTAGACCATTGAAATTTACATGATCTATAATATATAAAAGGGATAATTGCCCCTAAATACATAAACTTTCACTAAATTCTGGAATTGTACACCACCATTAAAATCAGTCTGACAATATATAGTTTTTGTATATTTTTTTATTATTCCCATGACACCTAAAAACTCCAAATTTGAAAATGACGTGGACGCCGGAACGCCCACGTGGACTTGCCGGACGGCCATTCAAAACGATGTCGTCCTTAGTTAAGGAAAACTACGTCTTTTTTCTAAAATTTCACCTTACTCTTCTGATTTTTCCCTTTATCGTCGAATTTTGCCCTCTTCTTCATTTATATGTTTGATTTTGCCGTCTTCTTCTTCGTTGAAACAATGAGTATCTCTTCCTTCTGTGTACCACAACCGACGAATTCTCCGAAGACGATTCATTCATTTGTTGCTCCTTCTGAATCATGGATTTCTTTTCATATTCTTTCCACTTGTTATCGCAGCAGTGCAAACAACTCTGGCACCGAAAAATTAGAGAAGTCGAACGAGCTTGGGTGCCACTTCCTTGCCCGGCGGTAGTGGTATTGTACTCAACTGCCTTATTGATTGATTCAAGGAAGAAGAGGGTGGAGGCCTTTGTTAGTCGCGATTTGATAAGAAAAGGGGAAAGTTAAGGAAATTAAATCTGGGAATTTAAAGAAAACGACGTCGTTTTCTTTTAATTAAGGACGGCGTCGTTTTGAACTGAACTCCGATGAGTCCACGTGTAAGTCCGGCGTCCACATCATTTTCAAATTTGGGGATTTTAGATGTCATCGAAAAAATTAAAAAATATACAAAAATTATGTACTGTTAGGTTGATTTTAAAGGTGGTATGCAATTTCAGAATTTGGTGAAAGTTTATCTATTTAAGAGTAATTACCCTATAGAAAAACATTATCATAAAGAAGCACTATTGTGTGCATAAATTAAGAAGCCTTGACATAAAAGATATATTAATGTAATATTTTCTCCTTTAACAAAAAATAATTTTAAATGGAAACAACATAGATTTTTATAAAAATAGTTGAGTGTGTTATGAGTGAAGAATGAATCCCATTTAAAATTTAGTATTAATAATAATACTCCCTTCGTCCATCAAAAATAGTTCTAGAAGGGGACGACACATGTTTTAATGAAAATGGTTTAGTTTATTGTAAGTGGAGAAAAAGTATAACTTAATAGGTAGCGTTAATAATAATAATTAATTAAATTTTGAGTGGAGAAATGGGCCCATCATATGATTTTACACTACAAATAATATGGTCTCACATCCAGTGGCGAATGGGGGGGGAGGGGGAGGGGGGCTCTCCCAATTTTTGAGTTATTATTATTATTATTATTATTATTATTATTATTATTATTATTATTATTATTATTATTATTATTATTATTATTATTATTATGTGTGTGTAAATAAGAAATAGAAGAAAAAATATACCCAAGCATCCATATTAATTGCTTGACATTGTACATTGATTTGTTACATTTATGTTATTTTTATCCTATTTTTTTACTTATTTAATTTTTAATGTTGAATTTGAGTCCATTCTAAAGTTAAAAGTAAAATTACTAATTATTAACAATGAAAATTAGTTTATTGGTTTAGAAAATGAAATACTTTTTTAAAAAAATGCATCAAAATATGTTTTATATGCTTTCAATCTACTTGATATGTTGAATTAATTGAATTGCAAACAATTATCTATTATATTAAGTGATTGGTAAAAAAATGCATGAAAATGAAGTGTGCGGATTGCTAAAAAAAATTGCTTTGGGATCCCCGTGTAAATGTCTTCGGACGCCGTAAATTAACAAATTCAGCCCCCCTTAACCTCAATTTCTAGATCCGCCCCTGCTCACATCTTTACACACTTTTACTGCACTAATGATACTTTTCTTAATAATCGTGTCAAAAAAGTTGGGACAAAGCTAATGGGACGGAGGGAGCATGATTTAAGTTTTATTTTTAAAAAATATAAATCAAACCAAGCTACAAATCGTATTATTATTATTATTATTATTATTATTATTATTATTATTATTATTATTATTATTATTATTATTATTATTATTATTATTATTATTATTATTATTATTTTTATTATTGAGTTTTTAAAATTTTATTCAACGAATATAGTAAATTTATATTCCTATATATTATTTTTACATATGATGTGGACTTAGAGATTTAAAATTAAATTCTTAAATCTTTTTTTTTTTGAGAGGTTTAAATTCTTAAATCTTAAGTTCACTCACTCATCCTCACCATTCTCCCATCCCTTATATAGGAGTGATGGTTCTTTCATTTTAATGTTGAGACATATAATTGACTTATTTAATTCATATCTTAGAATTGTTCTTCATGATATTATATTCCTCTTTTAAATAGCCTTGTAGATATTTGTTATTAAGTAAGAAAATAAAATTATGTACACCCCAAATCAAATCGCACCACACCTTATTAATATAGTTTGGATTGGTTTGATATTTAATACTAATATAATTTAGTTTGGTGTTCCACATCTTTGTATTCATTTCTATTTTTAGTAAAAGTAAGTAAGATCCAGTGTCTCAAAATTTTATGTGTGTCACTATGTCACATGCTTATATCTATTATTTTAAAAATACTTTTTATAAAAATAAAATTTATTATAATACTATGAATTATATTTAATTTTTATTTCAAAAAAAATAATTTTTTTAAAAAATATATACTATGACTTTGAATTTACCAACCTATTATTAGCTAATAAAAGTAAAATTAAATGATAAAAAATAAATATATACCCTAAATTGATGGAATAAACCCTAGTTAATAATCACAAAATTAAACTAAAGCATATAAAGTTGAAATTGAAGAAAACATATATAAGAAATTAAACAAAATTGAAAGTGTGACATAAAGTGTGGTACACTAAATCTCATTTCAATAAAAGATGAGACTCTTATTTCACTCATAATACGCCCAACCACTTTATTAAATCTCTGTGTCACTCTCAATTGGATATTAAAAGCCGGACGGAGAGAATGCTTAGCAACCATTTATACGTTGATCCTAAGTGGGAAGGAAGGCATGTGAAATAAATCAGAACTTAAAAATAAAAATGTGGAGCATTGTGTGCGCATCTTCTTCTACTCAGCTGCTTACTCAATCAACAAACCCCCATACTCGCTGCAATGCCCTCAAATCTCTCCCAACCCAGCCATCGCACTCTAAGCTGTTCCTTACAACTTCAGGTGCAAACCAATTAATTTCATCATCATCGTTTTAATTAATTCCAAATATATAGTTTACTTTCTTGTTTTGATCAAGTTATGATGGTTGATTTTTTTCAGCAGCAAGACCTGGGAAGATCAAATCAATGCAGGCTTCTCCAAAGAGAGAAACGGATCCCAAGAAAAGGATAGTGATAACTGGAATGGGCCTTGTTTCTGTTTTCGGAAGTGACATCGACACTTACTACAACAAACTCCTTGATGGAGTGAGCGGTATCACTCCCATTGACAGATTTGATACATCAGATTTCCCTGTTAAAATCGGGGGTCAGATTCGCGGCTTCTCTTCTGAGGGATACATCAACGCCAAGGATGATCGGCGTCTCGACGATTGCTGGAGATATTGCTTGGTTGCAGGCAAAAAGGCTCTTGATGATGCTACCCTTGGCAAAAAGGCACGTTTTTTAGAGTTGAATAAGTGGGAACGAAAAGGCAATGAGGAAATTTGAATTGTTGTATTGCAGATGGACAAGACAAGAATGGGAGTGTGGTGGGATCAGGAATTGGAGGCTCTTCGGTTTTCAAGAATGGAGCGGATGCCTTGACTGAGAAGGGGCATAGAAAGATAACTCCGTTTTGGGTTCCTTATGTTATGACAAGCACGGGGTCTGCATTGCTGGCTACGGACACGGGCTTCATGGGGCCCACTTACTCCATTGCAGCAGCTTGTGCCACTGCTAATCACTGCTTCAATGCTGCTGCAAACCACATCAGACAAGGCGACGCAGATGTGATGGTGGCCGGTGGAACGGAGGCTCCACTGATTCCACTTGGAATTGGAGGTTTCGCAGCCTGCAGAGCCTTGTCTGTGAGAAACGACCAACCACACAAGGCGTCGAGGCCGTGGGACAGAAACCGCGATGGATTTGTGATGGGAGAGGGTGCTGGAGTGTTGGTAATGGAGAGCATGGAGCATGCCATGAAAAGAGGAGCCAAGGTTTATGCAGAGTATTTGGGAGGTGCAACCAACTGTGATGCTCATCACTTGACAGATCCACGCCCCGACGGCCTTGTCGTTGCGTCTTGCATAATCAGGGCTTTGGAAGATGCTGGAGTCTCTGCACAAGAGGTAATCTCATTCGTTTTTGTGTGATACAAAATGAAACTAAGATAAATTTTTGTGATTTGCAAGGTTAACTATGTGAACGCTCATGCAACATCAACTCCAGCTGGAGATTTGGCTGAGGTTCAAGCCATCGAAAAAGTATTCAGCGACACCTCTCACTTGAAGATGAATGCCACCAAGGTCTAAAAATTATTATATTATATTTCCAATAATTATAGAGGGCTAATAATATATCAAGAATATTTTGTCATCAGTCAATGATCGGACACGCGCTGGGAGCTGCGGGTGGGTTGGAAGCAATAGCGACTATTAAAGCAATCAACACTGGTTGGTTACATCCTACACTCAACCAAGATGTAAGGTTTTTTGCAAAATCTTGTTAGAGTGTTTGTTTCCTAATTCTAAGTGTTAACTAAGGGGTGATTGACTGAGCTTATAATCTATTTAGAAAATTTCTTCAAAGTATTTAACAAAATAAATTCCTAAACAACTTATAAGCGTTATAATAAGCTACAAAAATTTATAAGCTTCCCATAAAATAAGTTCATCTATCATAACTTATTTTCTCATTATCTTATAAGCATCACCTCATTTAACAAAAATAACTCAACTATAATTTTTTACTTTTATCATATATCATTTCATTTCTTTTCGATTTTTTTCTCTGTAACAAGGATTTTTTCTGACTAACTAAAAATTTTCCCTCTAGCTTATAAGCTCAATTATCAAACACCAAGCGGTGTGACCTCCTGTCTATGAACAGTGAGGTCTTGGGTTCAAACCTCACTGCTCCTCCTCCCCAGCTCCCCCAAGTGAAAAAAAAAAACAAAAACAAATTACATCTTATAAGCGCTTTAAAATAAGCTAAGTCAAATACCCTCTAATTAAACTAATGTGCAGGAGTTGGAGGCTGAAGTCACCATTGACACTATCCCATATGTGAAGAAGCAGCATCAGATAAACGTTGGTATGGAAATCTTGAATCAAAGCATTCGTGTGGAATTGAATGACATATAAAAACTGATTATAAGTGTGTGATTTGCTTGTAGCCATATCCAACTCATTTGGGTTCGGAGGCCAAAATGCAGTAGTAGTATTGGCGCCCTTCAGCCCTTGAGACGGTGTCTTCCACAACCATATATGAGCATATAGGCAAACTCAGAATCTATCAAGAATTAAATGTAGCACATTCTACTTCACAATGCTCCAAAAGGTTCAAAATAGTTAATTTTTTCAAGATTAAGAAAGCAGGACACAGATACAATATGTCTATTAATTAGACCCCCTAACATTCTACATGTAAATTTATTTTGCTAAGGAATTATACTCCAATTTTCTTATTTGTACAAAAATATGATTAAAATTTGAAATATATGTTTTGTTCTTGCAGATAAAGGAGATGGAAAAACCAATGAAGAACCTCTTCTTTGATCTGCTTTTCTACAGTAGTTGTTTGCCATATGTAAATTCATTTTTCAATAATAATTTCATATATCATGTTGTACTTATTCTGATCACGTGTTAACAGTATCACTTTGAATACATTGTTTTTTGTTAAATTTTAAATTTTAAAATTATAATGTCAAATGAAATCTGTTTCATCTGAACGAGTTTCACACATTAGTATGTGATTTTTATTCAACGAGGTGGAAAAAGCAAACGAGCAGGATTCGAAGTGGCGACTACTATAAAAATAAAATATTATTTTGCTTACTCCTAAGAGCATCCACTATGCTAGGTAGTTTTGAGGTAGTTAGTGGATAGTAGCACAGTGAAGGTCTTCAAAAATGGGGTAGCAAAAAATTGAGGTAGCAATATTGCTACCTCAATTCCTTGTCTCAAAGATGGGTCACATGCTAATTTATATATATATATATATATATATATATATATATATGTGTGTGTGTATAGTGGTAAATATAATAATAATGATAGTGGGGTCCATGAATAGTTAAATATGAGGTAGTGGCACAGTGGGGAAAATATGAGGTAGTTGAAAAAGGATGTAGTTGTTGAGGTGGCACACATGTGGCACCACTATGGGGTAGCACCATAGTGGATGCTCTAATTCATCAAATCGACCTGCAAACTCGTCAGATTAGCTCATCTGCCTATGACCCCATTCGATTTGACATATTTAACTCGTTTTTATTTTCAAGTTATAAAAATTCAAGTCAACAAAATGATAAAGATTATAAAATGAGAAATCCTAGAAGATGAGGTATATAATTTTTTATTGAGATTTTAAGCATTTCTTTTTTTATTGAATAAACAAAAATTTCAAAGGTCTGAGTCATGATGGACACAAACACATGATTTTTGACCTTAAACATTAACTAATTTTCTACTAGACTAACACAACAATAAATTTGTCTAGCTGTAATACAATTTTTAGTGATACCAAGAAATATATCACAAAATTTGTTACATCTTCAAGTATAACAAAGTTTAGCTACATCCTAATATGTATCTATATACTTTAATTATACATAAAAATGTAAATAAACTTTGCCACATTTAAAAATCTAACAAATTTTGTGACATTTAAAGCTAATATCATAAAATATTTTTATTACACATATGTATCACAATATATTTTTGCTTACTCTCTCTCCCTCTCTTTCTATGTGTGTGTCAGTTACGCACTCATACAAATTCACACATATACGCACAAATAATATTATTAATTTAATTATTAATAAAAGGGTTAATGTGCAGATAGGCCCTTGTAGTATAGGCCCTTATAGCGTATTGCTCCTCATACTCACTGTGTGTGCAAATAGGCCCCCAAAGTCTGAAAAATCGATCAATTAAACCCGTTTGACTAACCGCTGTTAGTCAAACGTTAGTCAATATTTTTTTTAACCCCAATTTCTTTCTTCTTTTAATTTCTACCCCCAATTCAATTTAGTCACTCCTACATCTTCCTTAGCCTCTCTTCTCTTCCGGCGGAAATTGCAAAATCCGGCACACCACATCGCAACCCAACCGTTGCCTCTCCGCTGCGAGCCACCTTTCGGCGGAAATTGCAGAAGTCACTCCCTCTTCCCGCTGGAAACCTGCCCCTTCCGGCAGTTCCACACCATCGATAGGGAGCTCTACGCCTCCCTCACCCGCTCTCTCCGCCGTGACCCGACTGAGTCGGTCCAAGTCCTCTCCTTCCTCATGTGGCTCGAGAAGGAGTGCGCCGACTCCACCCATCAAGCGCGTCTCCTCCCTCCTGCCACTCCTCATCAACGCCGTAGCCGATGAGGCCGCCGCCTGCATCAGGTGCGTTGAGAGCGACGATTTTCTCGCTGGAGGTGGGGTCAAGCTCTTGTCCGAGCTCCTCAGCTTCCTTGCCGGCGTCAGCCTCCGCTTCCTCCACGATAACTGCATCGCTGTGCTTCGAGGTGTCGCAAATATCATGAACACCGTCTGCTAGCGCGCCTTCGGCGATCTCTTCCATCGCGATGTAAACTTGGACGTGACGGTAGCACCGAATTTCATGGGAGAGGTGACCGGCGGCCTCGTCGCCGCCGGAAGAGAAGAGAGGCCGAGGGAGATATTGACAGTGGCTGAATCGGAATTGGGGGTAAAAATTGAAAGAAGAAATAAATTGGGGATTGAAAAAAAATTACTAACGTTTGACTAACAGCAGTTAGTCAAACGGGTTTAATTGATCCATTTTTCGAACTTTGAGGGCCTATTTGTACACACAGTGAGTATGAGGAGCAATACGCTATAAGGACTTATACTATAGGGGCCTATCTGCACCTTAACCCTTAATAAAATTAAATTTCTCAAAGAACTAATTATGAAATATATTGTCATACAAAATAGTTAAAACTTTTACATATCACAACAATAATTATAGTTGTACATGTTACAAAAATACTTATACCTTCTAGTGTCACTAGATTTAGTGATATGTTTATTTTTATGATGCACAATAATAATTATCCAGCTATAATATATTATAATTTTATTTAATAATATATATAAATATCATTATTTATATATAAAAAAAACTATGTCAATTATTGGAATATTATGTCGTATGCAACACGTGAGATTTTAAATATTTCCCTGCTCATGTGAGGTGCCTTGCAAGCAATCGAGAAATAGCTGGGCCCAAAAACTTAGTAATTACCTAATAAGAAATAAAACTCATAGACACGGGACAAACAAGTAGTAGTGTAATTAAATTTCCGGTGAAAAAGAAAATTTATACTCCCTCCATCCCATATTAATAATGACTCATTGTTGTTCGATACAATTATTAAGAAAAATAGTGATTAAAGAATAAAAATGACAGAAAATGATAAAGCCTACAATTTTTTATGGGAGAATATTATTCTCTTTTTTAGATTAAGTCATTATCAATAGAACAGACAAAAAAGGAAAATAAGTCATTATCAATAAAACGAAGAGAGTAAATTAAATTGATGATCGAAGTGTATTAGCGTAGTCTATCTAGTAGGGAGGCAACTGCCTAAATACAACATGCGGCGGAGAATATTATTAAGCGTAGTGCTATTTATACTTATTATTTATATACATAATAGGATATTTTAGTATTTTTTTTAAGATTAATGATTAATACTAAATTTGTGCTAATTAACTAATATAGTATTTTACATATCTAACCTCAACCGATAATATAGGTAAATTAGTAAAAGTCAAAGTTCTATCTTTCCATAATAATTAAAGATTTTTTCCATAAATATATTCTACTAATTTATTAAATAACTCACTAAGTTTGATTATGTTTTACTAATTAATTTCAATTTAATTTTTCCTTTTGATTGAAAAGTTTCGATAAAAAAAAAATGGAATGCAAAAGTTGGAAAAAAGAATAATAAAAGGATTGCATGACTCACTAATTTTAGTGATATTTAAGTTATTTTGATTATTTCAATTTTTTTAGTTACATTTATTTTATTAAAAAATTGAAAAAAAATATAAAAGAAAGATAAAAGTTGGAAAAACCATAATAAATTACTAAAGTTAAGAGCTAAGGAAAAAAGTAAAGTAATGACAATGTTGGAAAAAAAATTAAATTAATTCAATCGTATATTATAAATATGTTTTCTTCTTTTTCCGTGAACTTCTGTATTGGTTTTGGTCCTAAATCCAAGATGATTTAGAAATTTTTTATTTTAAATAATAAATCACACGATTTCATTATAGACATTTCCAACAATTTAATTAGTAATCTTGATTTATTTCTTTTTTTTCACCTACAAATAATAGTTTACTCATATAAATTATAGTATAACATTATGTAAGACATATTATGTTTGAATTATTAAATTAAAAAATTACTTAATTTCATTATCATCTATATTTAACTAATTTTAATTCAAGGTTTTAATATTATATAAAAAATTCCATAAATTTATTAATTTATCAATTATCCCGACCCACCTCCTATACCACTACAAAAAAAACGCGTATTTACCGGCGAAAATTACCGGCGGCTATTTTGCCGTCGGTAGGTAACGGCGGCTCGGCGGCGGCATTTCAGGCGACCCGAACTTTCGCAATCACCGGCCAATTACCGACGGCAAAATCGCCGCCGGTAGGTAGCGGCGGTGACGCCGTCGTTAATTTTAAAATACGCAATAATTAATTAATTTTATATAATTAACGGCGGAAATTGCCGTCGGTAATGGTTAAAATATAGGGCAGCGGGTTTTCCTTCTTTTTTCAGTTTCTGCGCCGCACACAACAGAAAATCCCCCCCCCCCTTCCCCTGCTGCTGCTGCTTCCGGTCCGACCGCTGACCGTCGCCGCCGCTGACCGCCGCCGCCCAGCAGGTAACTCTCTCTCTAGATCTATATATATATAATTATTTAATTTTCACTTATATTCTTTATTGTAGTTCAACGACCTCGTTTCACCGCCTTCTTCACGACACCCGCCGGAAACCACCACCGTACGCTCTCTTATTTATTTATTTAATTATTTAATTATGAGTTTATTTATGTATTTAATTATATATTAATTAAATAGATTTATTTGTTATATATAGTTAATTAATTTATAATTGATTTTGTTTATAACTAAATTATATGAAGCATGATTAATTTTAAATTATATTAATCCATTTAATATATGTTGTTAGTTTAATTTTAAATTATGAAGCATGATTAATTTTAAATTATATTAATTTTAATCAATTAGTTTAAGTTGTTTGTTAGAATAATTTATATATGTTGGATAATTTTGTTAAATTAAATGTTATGTGCTATGTGTTTATCAAATGTTATGTTATTATATATATTGTGGGATAGATTTAATCAATTTCTTACGGATCTTCTCCCTTTGGGATAGAAATTGATTATTTCTTAAGGATCTTCTCCCAACAAATGATTGTTTTTAATTTAATTACCCTGATTTTTATTGCTTTTATTTGTATTGTAGTATTATTGCTTCGACATTGGGGGGCCGGGTAGACCTAGTATAGGCTTAGTAAATTAGGACCACTATGGTCACTATAGTTGCTGGTAGAGTCGAGCACTTGGTAGTTAGGATAGTGGGGTTATGCTGTCGAAATTTTGTTAGATTTCAAGTAATTTATTATATTTTATTTGTTTTTTTCAATTAGAATTTGCAAGAATGAGTGATAATCGTATGTGGATGTACGCAAGATACAATGATCGTACTGCATTTGAAACGGGGCTTGAGTTTTTCCTTGAGTGGGCGTTCAATCAAACGGCGTACACAGATGGACAAGGTAACATTAGGTGCCCGTGTAAGAAGTGCAAGAATCAAGCGTATTTAGATGTACCTACGGTCAGAAAACATGTTAGTAGGCGTGGATTTGTCCTAAATTACAAAGTTTGGGTTTCTCACGGGGAAGCACCGCTGTATATGCCGAGAGAACATGCTATAATGAATGAGGATGATGGATTATACAATAACTACGAAAGGATGGTGCATGACCATGCTGGACCTAGTAATTATCAAGATCCTCCAAATCTGGAGCAGCCGCCCAATAATGACGCTCAACAGATTTATAACATGTTGGATGCAGCGGATCCTCCATTGTACGCAGGATGTGACACGTACACACAATTAAGCTGGATGACTCAATTCATGAGCATAAAGACTGAAAGCCACATGTCAGAGAGGACTTACAATCAGATGTCTTCGATGATGAAAGCTGCTTTACCAGAGGGTAACAACTGTCCAGAAGACTTCTATAGTACGAAAAGAAATCTACGTGGTTTGGGTTTGCCAGTAGAGAAGATCGATTGCTGTGTTAATAACTGCATGTTGTATTGGGGGGAAACTAGTGAGCTACATAGTTGTATGTTCTGTGACCAATCACGATATAAGGACAGCTTGCGTGCATCTGGGAGTCGCCGAAAGAAACAAGTGCCCGCCAAATAGATGCACTATTTTCCCTTGACGCCCCGATTGCAGAGATTGTTTGCAGTCTCCTGCAACTGCTGAACATATGCGGTGGCATGCGACCTCCACAGACGATGGGATAATGCACCACCCGGCCAACTCTCCGGCATGGAAACATTTGAATTCAGTCTTTCCTAGATTCGCCGAGGAGATCAGAAATGTGAGATTGGGCTTCTCTACAGATGGTTTTGCCCCATTTGCACAATCAGGGCGTCAATATTCTTCTTGGCCAGTTATTGTCACGCCGTATAACTTGCCTCCGTGGTTGTGCATGAAAGAACAATTCATGTTCCTCACAGTCCTCGTGCCTGGCCCATCAAACCCAAAGATGAAGTTGGACGTTTTCTTACAGCCACTGATACAAGAGTTAAAATCTCTGTGGGAGGTTGGTGTGAACACTTACGACATATCGTTGAAGCAAAATTTCCAGATGTGAGCAGCTCTGATATGGACTATCAGTGATTTTTCAGCGTACGCTATGTTGTCTGTGTGGGGTATAGCTGGGAAATTGGCATGTCCACATTGCATGGAGAATACAGAAGCATTCACTTTGCCGATGAGTGGAAAACAATCGTGGTTTGATAATCATCGGAAGTTCTTACCTCCTAACCATGTGTTTAGGAGAAACAAAACTTCATTCTTGAGGAATAAGACATGCAATGTTGGTCCACCAGAACAAAGATCAGGAATACAAATCTTGAATGAAATCGAGGGGTTAGGCTTCGTGAAGGTTACCGAAGACTTCGATGGCAGGAACGCTCAACTCGCCAAATATCAAGATGTAGGGTGGAAAAAGAAAAGCATATTTTGGGATCTACCCTATTGGAGACATCTTTTGATTCGACATAATATGGATGTCATGCACATTGAGAAAAATGTGTTTGATAACGTGTTTAATACTGTCCTGAATGTGAAGGGGAAGACAAAAGATACAGAAAAATCCAGAGAAGAATTGAACACCTTCTGCAAGCGGAGATTGAACACCTTAGGTCGCTTGCAGCTGGACCATTAAGGGAGATTGAAACATACTCCGGTTATTTCGTGAATGGCTATAGATTTCACACAACTGATCATGATAGAGAGAGTGCGATTGTGAACAGTGGCGTTTGCATAAAAGGCTCGGTCTATGGTAGTGATAGAGATGTGCTAGACTTTTATGGGCGTCTGCAAGAGGTTTGCGTGCTGGAGTATCCGGGTTCAACTGTGAATGGTTTGACTTGTCGGCTCAGGGAACTTCTATTGATACAAACTTCAAGTTAGTTTCATTGAACCACACACGAAGATATAAGAAGTATGATCCCTTTGTTTTGGCGAGTCAAGTAGTTCAAGTGTTTTATTGTCCCTATCCCAGTACGAACCAATCAAAGAAAAATTGGTGGTCAGCATGCAAAGTCAACGCAAGATCAAAGGTTGAAGTGTCTACTGCAGCATCTACACCAACATTAGATCAACCATTTCAAGAAGAAGTGGTTACTATTATGTCTACTCACACAAGTGTAGGCATTGAACAACCACTTCTTCTTCATCCCCTCGGTGGAGTCGTTGAGATTGAAGATGACGATGAATCAGAAGACGATGATCCCCCGTTGACATCTAACGATAGTGATGATGATAGTAGTGATGATTATGAATAAATGTAAATGCACATTTTGGTTGAATTTGATTGCAAATTTGTTATGTTTGTTAGTTACTGTTAATGTTATGTTTGGCTATATATTTGTTAATGTAATTGTATGCAACAGGTATCATGTCTACCCAACGAGGTTTCTTGGGATTTAGGAGGCGATCTGGCGGTAATGCGCCAGAAGCTACTGCAGATACATCTGATAGGTCCGGGACGCATATTTCTGGGACTCCCGAGACTCCCCAGGTAGGGGTGAGCATCGGTTCAAAACCGAACCGAACCGATGCCTTTTGAGAAAACCGAAACCGAACCGATCTCCACAGAGAACGAGCCGAACCGAACCGCCTATTGTCCGAAAACTGACCAAAACCGAACCGGCCGAAACCGATCGGTTTCGGTCGGTAACCGAACCGAACCGTTGTGTTATCATTTTTTCCCAAAAAAAACTGTAAATATGCCCAAATTCACTAAAAATAGGCTGTATTCTCGAAAATAACAGCAAAATCCTAAACAAGTACTGGCGTAGGAGAAGCGCGGGGGAGGAGACGCGGGCAGTGGGTCTGCTCGAGCCTCGTGGCTTGTGCTGGAAGAGAAGCAGCGTCAACCGCGGAGGAAGGCGTCGCCGGTCTGGTCGTGCTTCATCGTCAGAGGCGGCGGTCCGGCGGAGGAGAAGCTGGACGACTCGTGCTGGAGTCTGGAGAAGTCAGACGCGGGCGGACGGCTGGCGGGTCTGCTCCGACTGCTCGTGAGTCGCGGCTGCCGTGCAGCCCGTGCAGAGAAGCGGCGCGCCCTGGAGGAGAAGCGGCGCGGAGAATGGAGGCGGTGGGGGAGGTCGCCGGTCATAGAAGCGCCGGCTGGGCAGTGTGGAGATTGGAGGCTAGGGTTTTGATTTTCAAATGGAGAAGGGAGGGGAGCCTGGGAGGCGCAGCCGCACAGCAGTTTGGGGGAAAATGAGAAATTGAGACTAGGGTTTACTTTTACACTTGTAATATAAAATATAAAATAAATAATATTATATATATATATATATATATATATATATTATCGGTTCGGTTCGGTTCATAACCGAACCAAAACTAAAAAACCGACAACCGAACCGATCCCCATCGGTTTTTAAGTATAAAAACTGAACCGAACCGACAACCAGAAATTCTAAAACCGAACCGAACCGAAAATGATCGGTTCGGTCGGTTTTTTCGGTTCGGTCGGTTCGATGCTCAGCCCTATCCCTAGGCTTCTAGTAGTTCACGGGCTAGAAGGCCTAGGGGCCCTACAGCTGCCGCTATCAGAGAGAGAGAGGTTAAGGCACCTGATGGGAGGACGGTATTTCAGAGGCATCCTACGACTGGGTAAGTATTTTAGTTTAAATTACTGTTTCTCGTACACCATGATTAAGTGATAAAATTACTTGTACACAGTGTTTTGTTGGAGCCCACTGGCCTGTCCAAAGCTTGCACGCGCACATTTAAGATGTTTGATAACCCAGGCGGGTACACATGGAAGTTGACGCCCCCGGCGATGAAGGATACATTTTTTGGTGAATTACAGGTACAATTAAATTTATAGTACATATAAATATATCATATTAAATTGTTAAAATGTTTGATATTAAATTAATTCTCTTTCTTTCAACAGAAAGAGTTTCAGTGGCAGCCCGAGGATGAGCGTGACGTGAGGAAAATATGGGAGAAAAACGCCCGCAAAAGGTACTCCGACATGATGAGCGACTACAAGGCAGAGCTCAAGCAGTGTACCCGCCAAGGGAGAGAGATGTCTAGACCCGTCTGGATGACTCCCGATTTTTGGACTGGACTCCAGGATTACTGGCAGCGTCCCGAGGTTGAGGCTGTTTCAGATCGAGCACGTGCCAACCGGATGTCCGAGCCCGATGGGAAGGGTACAGGGATCAGTAGGCACGTGGGCGGGTCTCAGTCGACTCGTATCCTGCAGCAGTATATGGTATGTAATTAACAAATAATTAAGTTCATAAATATATATATATATATATATATATATATATATATAATATCTTGACTAATATAACTTATTTATCTTATATAAATACATCTACAGAGTTTGGAGGCTGATTTTTCCCAGGATTCACCGAACTATGCCACCTTCCTACGCCTCCACATGTACCCCGACGGAAGTTATACGTCTCCGAGAGATGCAAGAATTGACGTAAGTGTTTAAGTTTATTCAAATATCTAGTGAATGTATTTATTTTCTAACAATTATGCATTGTTATGTATGAATTAGGCCGAGGTTCATCAAGTGGCCGCTGCCACAGGACGACAGAACCGGCTAGACGAGGTGTATTTGGAGGTGGTGCATCCTGATAGGTCACGGATCTACGGCGTCGGGAGTGCCCGGCAGAGTCAGGCTAGTAGAGGGTCTATCCGCAGTACGGGCACTTCTGCGATGTCTCAGCAGCTTTATGAGACACGGATCTCTACGCTGGAGGAGCGATTGGCGGCAGAGCAAGCACAACGCCAACAGATGGAGGAGCGCATGGCGGCAGAGCAAGCAACACGCCAAGAGATGCAGGACCGCATGGCTCAATTGGAGGCGTTTATGAGGATGTATAATGCTCAGCCACCTCCACCCCATGATGCCGATGTTGATGATGATGATGATGATGATGATGATGATGATGATGATGATGATGATGATGATGATGATGATGATGATGATGATGATGATGCTTAGGACTTTCAGTCTTTTATTACCATGCTAGACTTATATTTATGTTTTCAAACAAAATTACATTTGCACTTTCTTTTCAAATTTATGTTTTATTGAACTATATATTTCAAGTGCTTTAATTATTAAAACTATATATGTTTTATATATTTATGGCAATGATGATGATGATTGCATTTAACATAAACAAATAAATTCAAATCACATTATAATAACCAAATTAAAACACTTTTGGTGTATTAATGTTAAAAAAAAAAATTTAATTTATAATTAAATATTAATTAAATATTTTACCGACGATAAAAATAATGACCGAAACGAACTCGATTGTTTACCTCGTTTTTGGGTGATCTTTGCTTGTGTTTCGGCTGTGCATTCGAGCATGTTTCATGACTTTTTGCTCTATATTTCACATGCTCGATGATCTTTTTGGGTTTACTGTCGTCGTGTGCAGGATTCGAGAGTTGTCAAGTTTTTTAGCATCGTTTGGAGATTTTTTTCGAAGGCAGCCCCACGGCCGCCGCCGCCTAGACGGCGGCCGCGGCCCCACGGCGCGGGCCGTGCCTGTTTTTGGATGATCCTGCGAAAGGCCATCACGGCGGCGCCGTCCCACGGCGGCCGCCGTCCACGGCGCCGCCGTCTCACGGTGGCCGCCGCCGCTGTTCAAATCCGGCAGTTACGAAAATTCGTATAAAAACCCATTTTTAGGGTTTTACTTGACATCTTCGAACACAGCAGCCTCTAGGGCGATTTTCCACTATTTTCCTTTGGTTTTTAGAGATTTTAAACATAAATTTTCGTGCTCGGATTCATTGGATTGTCGTTGCTTGATCGTTTCATTCCGTTGGATTTGTTTCACTCGGATCACTACGTTTGTAAGAACTCGATTGTTTCTCTTGGTTTAATGAATCCTTTAGTTTATTTGAATCTTTGTTTTATGCTTTTGATAAATGTGATGATTGGAGATCATTGTTGTTGAGTTTGATAATCTACGTGATTCGTAGTTCGTTGCTATTGCTTACGCTTTTCCTTTCTTGTTGGTGAATGTTTAGAGATTTCTTTTATGGTGATTAAGGTTTTCATTGTGCTTGAATCGAATGCTTGTTTTAGTTTTCATGCTTTGGTTTCAAATTGATTGAAGGTTATGAATATGATCGTTTGTTTAAAGCTCTAGATTAAAACCCTAGTTGATTGGTTTAATGCTCAATTGCATGCTCTTAGTTCTTATATGTTTTCTACGTTAGTTAATGTTTCCTGTTCTTTTTGTTTATGCCTTGGTGATTAGAGAGCGAGTTAGTGACAGACCCAATTACCCGGTTAGAGTGTTTAGATTTCCTTTCAGTTCTCGTGAGCAATACGATTAAAGCCCTGCTAAGTCTTCCTTGTGAGACGACTTGAGTCACCTTACCACCCTAGGACGACCTCGTATAAATTCGAGTCCATCCGTTAGGTGTTTTTGGATGAGTCAAATTTTGGTCATTAATTAACAACATATTTCAGGTATTATCTCCACATATTCAAAGATTATAAATATATGAGTGAATATATAGCATTTAAATGAATTAATAGATGTAGATATATCAATAATACGAGTGTTCTGTACTGGTGACCATTCGAAAAGAATTTCAAAGTTAAGCGTGCTTGACACAGAGCACAAGCAAGATGGGTGACCCACTGGGAAGTCGGGTCACCGACTGAGAAGTTCGTCTAAACTATGCAATACCGTATAAATACGGAAATAAATTGTGGATATACAATAAAATAAATAAATAAATAAATAAAATAAAAAAAATAAAACTAAAAAAATTACCGAGGGCAAAACGCCGTCGGTAATTACCGACGACGTTTTGCCCTCGGTAAAAACCTGGCCCCCTCTGGCAAGGGCCACCGGACGGCGGGGGCTTATTACCGACGGCGTTATGCCGCCGCCAATTAGCGGTGGTAATCGCCGTCGCTAGTTTTCCGGCAGGGGTACGCCGGACTCCGGTGGCGCACTACCGACGGCAATAACGCCCTCGGTAATTAGCGGCGGTGGTTACCGCCGCTAATTCTCCGGCAAGGCTCCGCCGTTTAACGGCAACAATTCCAGCGGCAAAGCCGCCGTTACTTGCCGACGGCGGCCGGTCGCCGCCGGTATTGTCGTTGCTGACGAGCCGATTAGCGGCGGTAGTTTGCCGCCGGCATCGCTACCGGTAACTCTATTTACCGGCGGCCGTCTTTTTTTACCGACGGCATTTAGCCGTCGGTAATGACCGATTTTTTTGTAGTGTATACGGATGACATTATGATTTTCTGCACTGCCTCTCCGGATAATGCTGTCACTCTAAAAAACATTTTGGATTTATATGGTGATATTTCGGGTCAAATTTGCAGTAAGGAGAAATTGCAA
Source organism: Salvia miltiorrhiza (assembly GCF_028751815.1). NCBI lineage: Eukaryota > Viridiplantae > Streptophyta > Magnoliopsida > Lamiales > Lamiaceae > Salvia > Salvia miltiorrhiza. The sequence goes on from NC_080391.1 coordinate 46,396,657, forward strand.
ATTTATTTTGCGAGGAAAGTTCTCATGCACGTCTGTCGCGCTATTATGCGCATTTTGAATTTTCAACTTGGTTATATGCATTTTGTATATCTTGGTGTCCCTATTTTTGATGGTCGGATCAGATCATCTTATCTTCGCTCTGTCAATGATCGCATCATTAATAAATTTTCGCGATGGAAGGGTATTCATCTTTCCATGGCTGGTAAGCTTTGCCTTATTAAATCGGTTATCCAAAGCTCTTTGACTCACTCGATGATGGTTTACCGATGGCCTGGTTCCCTTCTTAAAGAGTTGGATTCGAAATGCAGAAATTTTCTTTGGACTGGTAATACTCAAAAGAAAGCGGTTTGGTGTCAGAAATTGGGAAGTCCCTTGTGTTGGGTCCCGGAGGGTCACTGAACAGGTGTATTGGGGGGGAGGAATACACCTGTAGGCTATTTTTCAAATTCTTTTATAAATAACTGAATAAGTATCGACTGATACTTAAAGGTTTGACTGATGAGAGCAGTTAAGAAAACTTCAGTTGAAAGGTGGTTGTAGACTGATATTGAAGTAACTTCAGTATTTTGATTTTAGTTAGACACAAGGCTTTAACTGATATCCACGTAAAGCTTCAGTCTAGAGTTTGTAAACAGAGGAGAGTTGTGAATCTTACTGATTATCCGAAGATTTATCAATTAGACTAATAACACTAGCAGCAAAAATTTATACTTAAGAAATAGCCTGTGATATTAACACGTTGTCAAAATAGAGTTTCTCTTTGCAATTAATTAGTTTCAGTTAAGAAAGCGTTTGTGCACAGATAAGAAAGTAAAACTGAAAACGATAAACAACACAAGAGATTTTTACGTGGTTCGGAACAAGTTCCTACGTCCACGGTCAGTTAAACACATTGACAATCACTTTGGGCTTGTGCTTGCGGGTGCACAGCGAACCTTGGACTGAAAATATAATTTTCAGCACCAACACACTGGGTTGGATTTCTCGCTCTTTCTTAGCACGCTAAGACAAAGTACCTTTTACAGCGGGTGGCTAAGAACTCTGGAGTCAGAACACTGGTATGAACTCCTCTCTCCTCAAACTCTCTTTTTGCTCAGTTGAAAAGGGTTTGAAATACCAACTAGATTACAGAGAACAGACTCTCTGTAATCGAGAACTTAGGCTTTGGATAATACAAGGATTTGCCTAATATGCTAAGTGAATGTATGAAATCAGTGAGCTGATTTTGGCTTTGAGTATTCTCTTCTTCAATTCAAACTTTGAAGGCAGTGAATGGCTAAGTTGCAAATTTGACAGAGGTTCAGTTTGTGCATTTGAATCGGTGAAGATTGTGGTGTTCCTCGAGCTCTATTTATAGGCGAAATCTTGAATAGATCCGTTGGCAAGATGGTCTTCAAGAATCCGTCTGTTGTGAGATGAGATTTGAATTTGGTTGTGGCTTCAATCTTTGAGGTTCCTAATTTAGTGAAGAATGGCGTCTCAAGGTACAGGAGGTAAGGCGCCTCTGAAAAGTTTGCACCAAAAAGGAATGCTCTGCTGAGAAAGGACGATCTTCAATATCTCTGCATTTAATGTGGCTGTACTTGAAAGTATGTGGATTCCTTTTAACTTAGAATCTTCAGTCCTATGAAGAATGTCAACTGATACTTGACTTGAGTATCAGTCCGCTAATTCCACGTGGTTGTCATTAATAAATCAGTCATAACTGATTCTTCAGTGAGATCCTCGTTCAGTCAATACATTAGTATTTGACTTGGTCTTTTCACATGTTATCTTTAGTTGAGAGAACTTCAGTCTTCAGGATAACAGTTAAACTAGAAAATATGAAATCTAACACTTGAGTTTGAAAAGTTCTAGTCTATTAAAAGAAAATCTAAGAGTTTTAGTATCATCAAAACTAGGGATAGGATATTTCATTAAGTTCCCAACAACTTGCCCCCTTTCTGATGATGCCAAAACCATATAATCAGTCATAAGACAAGAAATGACTGAAATCAGAAAAGCAAGATATTAAACAGGGCGAATACAATTCCCCTTTAACAAGATAACCTAAAATCTAGCTGACTGAAAGCAAAACACAACAGCAAAAGAACAAGAAGAAAGCATAACTAAAAAGACATAAATAATCAGAGCCTGGACAAAAAGAAATTGTCTTCAGGTTGAGATCAAGAGAAACAATATTTTCATTTCAAATAACTGATGAGATATCAGTTTCTAGAACACAACAGAGTACAGCCAAAGCAGAAAGAGAAAGAATACATCTGTAAGCAGTAAAACTAAGGCTTCTGCTGGTATAGTCCAAAGATTGTCCTCTTGATGTCGTCAAACTCCATAGGATGGTTCCTTTCATTTACTCCCCAAATCCTTCATAGAGCTTCAACGTCCTTCTTGATGGTTTCTCTGTTGATGTGACTCATGTGCTTAGGAGGACTAACAAAAGCTCTTAGGGGGTAGAGCATAGTTGACATCTTCGCTTTATCTTTTGCATCTATCAGTCTCTTCAGCATCCCCTTTTCAGTCCAGTTGTTGAGGAAGTGGAAATCTGGACTTTGATCAAGTTGCGCAAAAACGATCCACTTGGTGTAGATTTCCTTTAACTTCTCCCACCAAGCATTCATGTCTTCAGGCACCCATTTATTAGTGTGATCAAATTTATCAAGATGGGATACCAAAAGACCTTCTTCAATGTATTTATTCATCAGTCGCCTTTCCTTTAACTTGATGCCGGAAGGAGGAGGTGCAGGCTCAACAAGTTTTAGTGCTTTCTTAGCTCGTGGCTCATGCTCTCTCGGCTCTTGCTCTTCTGCTCTGGGTCTTTTCCTGTATTCCTTAGAAAGAGATGGCGCTGGTGGCTTCTCTTTCGCAGCTTCGATGGATCCGACTGAGAGCTCAGGACCCAATACTCTTCCCCATTTTTGGCATCATCCATGCGATTCTGAAGATCTTGAATATCATTGAACATCTTCTGGATGAGGGAGGAGTTAGAAGAGTCACAGACTGCACGAAGTTCAACCTCCAGTTGAGCAATCCGCATGTTGACTGGTCGAAGCTCTTTTGCAATCAGCATCTTTGTACCATCTTCAGTCATGTACTCCTTCATGAATTCAGTGCGAAGCTTGTCGAGCTGAAATTGAGCATCCATGAGCTGTTTCTTGCCTTGGAGTTCCACAATCTTCAATTCTCCCTTAATAACTTTAATGTCATTTTGGATGTTGGGAACAATGACCGTAAGAGGTAAAACTCTAGTACCATGGTCAATCACCGTGCTTTGGAGAAGGCGGACTTTAGCTTGCAAGGTGGCCAACTGAACGGAGTGGTCGATTATATCACCAGTTAACATGTCCTCGACTTCCTTGAGCTTGTGCACATACTTGTGAGCGTAGATGTCTATGCATTCTAGCTCATGTTTCAATCTCCCAATCTCAGTTTCCAAGCAGTTAGGCACGCATCAGTTTCTTCATCGGAATCATAAATCCAATATGGAGGCCTTGTGATCTCAATCTCTTCAACAGGCAGCACCGGAGGAATATGCTCTTTCTTGCCTTTTGAAGAAGATGCTCCTGGAGTAGAAGAGGAAGGAGCAGCTTCAGTTGTTTCCTTGGGCTGGACTGGAGGTTCAGATGGAGCTCCAGTTGGCTTCTCGGCTGTTGGATCAGAAGCCATGTCAGGGGTGGCATCCTTGGTAGGCTCAGTGGATGTTTGACCAGTTTCCGCATCATTTGATTGTTGAGTATCAACTGGAAGGTCAGTTGCTTGCTCAACAGCAGCGACTTGTTCTTGTTGGGGAAGAACTTCTTCAGTTGAAGCACTAACATCAGTCACTTCGGAAGTTCGAATGACCTGCACATCATCAGTTGAAACAACAGGGATATTCGGAAGAAATCCCTCAGCAGCTATTTCAGCAGTATCGACTGCCACTTTCAGTGCACCGGCAACATCTGCTTCTTGAGGTGAAGGTGACTACATAGGTTCATCAGTAATATCCACAGCTTGACCCTCTGGAGATGTTGGGTCAGTGGTGGTCATCTGTTCCAATTCAGGAGCTTTAGTTGAGGCTCCGGCTCGATCAGTATCCATTTGATGTGGTTCATCTTTAGTTGCTTGACTGATGTGTTCAGTCGTTTAAGGTTCCTGAAGAGCTTGGGCTGCAGAAACACCAAGTTTCTAAGGGTGCAGCCTTATGGAATTGCAGAGTCAGAGGCTCTTCAGCAGCCTTGGAGGATGAAGTCCCTGCATCAAGGTTAGTATCTATGGGACCCCTTGTGTACCCCTGAGACTTTAGGTAGTCTAGGGTGAACCTGTCAAAGTCATGTATGACATCCCAAAGCTTTGGAATGTCGAAGATACTGTACAGATGTGCCTCCTCAAAGGCAAATGTGTCATCAGACTCGACGGTATTGAGATCATCGATCTGAGAGCACGGAGCTGTTTTTATGAAGGTGAAGGCAAGAAGACGATGGAGGTTTTGGTATACTTCAAGAGAAGAGTTGAGGCCAGGGAAGTGCTGAACAAGGTAAAGAGTGGCTTCTCTAGAGGATTCAAATCTTAAGGCTTGAACAGCTTGTTGTTGCTCTTTAGTGCCGAAAAGAGTTGGCACTGGAGGAGAAGAAGGTTGAATTTATTTGCCTTTGGCAGGTATCCTTACTGATATCCTGTCGGATTTGGGTTTTGGTTTTAATTTGGGCTTGGAGGTGGTCTTTTTGGGAGTGGAACGGGGGCGGCGAGGAATATCGGAAGGAATTTCTGATAGGGTGGCAGAAGGCTTGGAGGTAGGCTTGGAAGAAAGCTTGGAGATATCAGTTGGAGACACAGGTGTTTCAGTCTCAACTGATGAAGGTTCAGAAATTACCTTCAATTTTGTCTGCGTGGAGGTTTTAGAGCCTCCATTCGCCTGCTTGATGAGGTGGAAGTGATCACTCACTGGCAGCTGCTCTGGCCAGTAGACTTGAATATGACTGTTGCCCTCGATGATGATTTGAGTCACCCTATTTCCTTGTCGGAGCATCGACGCCGACTTTGAGTTGGTTGGCTCATTGTAGAGCAAGTCAAGATAGGCTCCTTCCCAGTTGTAAGGACCTTCCATCAGGAGCGCAGCCATGACATTCTTCTGCGGCTGTGAGGCCTGGTCAGGGGAACCTCTAGTGCCAAACCAGCATTTTTGTATAATCTTACCCAGAAGGTTGTGGCCCGGCTTGTAGAGCGCAAGCTTAAGAGTCCCTTCGGTGGGAGTGCTCTCCTGAAGCATCGCCGTCTTCAGTATTTTGTTTGCCTCCACGTCAGTGATGATGGAGGGCTTTGGGCCAGTGTTCAGTAGGACGGACAATTTCTGAACATTCTCAGTAACGTTGATGTGGACTTTCTCCAGTTCCTTGAAGTTCGGTATGGTGTAAACGTTGATCTTCGTGATGAGATCACCGGAGTCGTTGAACTTCAGTTCTTCGTAGAACTAGTTGATCTGGGAAAATATTAGACAAAGTTTCTCACGGAGGATTGCAGGTGAAAGGGAAGAAAAATTCTAAGTGTGGAAGAACGTGATTTTTATATGCTGATATGATCGGTCGTAGGAGATGAACAGTTAATATAGGGCTTTGAAAAGACACAGACAGTTGAAATCCACATGCCAAGGCGTATTTAATGATTTTTTAAATCCGCATTAAATGCTCGTCACTTGAATTCCTTAAAATAAGGGATTTTATGCGATAAAGTGTACTTTGATTAATCACTTGAAAAGGAAATATTGAAACTGATTCTGAAAAATGCGGGACAAATTAAAGGCCTATTTAAATGCAACTTAAATGACTTGTCTAGCAAGGATATTTTAGTTCCAGTTCCCAACAATCAGTTAAAACATTTTGATGCTACTAATCAGTTAAGAATATGATTTTGAAATTTATGAATGCATATAAATAACTAACTGAAACGACTATTTTTACTGAAATATAAATACTTACTGGTCGACTGATCATTGTAGTCAGTCGATACCATGTGTTCAGCTAAACTGTTAAGAACAGTTCCCCCTCGATCAAAGACTCATCTTCATTACTTACCACGTCATCAGTTAAGAGGCTTCAGTTGACTGAACATCAGTTGTCATGACTTCAGTTGAAATCCTCTTCTTCAGTTAAAAAGCTTCTCTGACCAGCATCATTCTTCGGGATTCAGTAGCCCGATCCTTCCGCATAGATATTTGAATCTATCCTCTGGAAGAGCTTTGGTCAGCAAATCAACTCTTTGAATGCTTGTATAGATCTTCTCAACTGAAACGTCTTTCTTTTCCACATGATCACGAATAAAGTGATGACGTATCGCAACGTGCTTGCATCTGGTGTAATGTACTAGATTCTGTGAGATTGCAATAGCACTGGAGCTATCACAGTAGATTGGAACTTCTTTTTCTTTGATTCCATAGTCCTTCAGTTGTTGCATACTGATTGGGTGCCTCATTTGCTCGTCTGTAGTTTTGTGGAGGAGGAACATTCTTGTTCACCATCATGTTTCTCTTCAGAACTTCTTCTTTATCATAATCCTTGGGTTCTTCTGGTGTGTCGTCATCGGATGCTTCAGTTACATCTTGGATCATGATTCATTTTCCCTTATCAGCGGTGGTCAACTTTCCTCCGATGCTTTCCACTAAAGCTTTTGATGGAAAGTTGTCCATCAGTGGAGATTCTTCATGCAGTTCTTGACTGTTAATTTGCTCCAATTTGTAGTTGAGCCTCTTGATTTCATGTGAGGCCTTCTCACATTAATTGCACTGTTGATTTCTTGAGCTCAGTCTTGGTCTCGTTCAGTTGAGACTGGAGCTCGCTCTATTCTGACCGAAGAGTGTTGACTCTTGTCTTTAGTTGATTGTTCTCCTTGATCAGTTCATCAAGACCGGTATCATCTGGATAGTAGACCTTGATTGTCTCCTTCTTTGACTGATCTTCACTGATCTCCTTTTTCAGTTTCTGATTTTTGTCGTAGGAGATTTTCGAACATTGATCTCAGCAATTGATGATCAGTCATGAGCTGATCATACTCATCAACTTCACCAGTTGAGGTGCCTCTAGATTCTGAATTATCTCCTATAAACAACAAGGAGTTATCAGTATTAAGAGTTCTAGAGTGAGAGTTTACCTCAGGCCCATTCAATCCGTTGTCGTAGCTGTTGCAAGAGTTATCAGCCACGCTTTTGGCATCTTTAGCCATGAGGGCCTGGCTCTCGTCATCTGAGCTGGTGGAGTTGTTGGTTGAAGACATGGTTGCAGATCCAGAATCTTCAGCTTCTCCAGCTACCATTTCTTTCTTCTTCGCATACTTGTGATCCCTTTTGGAAATATCAAATATCGAATATCGAATATCGGACATCGAAGACCCAAATTCATTAATTGGGCAATGTGGTTAATATCGTGACATTATTCTCACAATGATAGTGATTTTCTTTTGGTCATTAGTTAATTTATTTTAATTTGACAAATATATTCTAATACTTTACAGTATAACATATCTATACTATATTAAAATGCTAAGGTTTCAAATTGGTTTCAAAATTGAGTGACAATTTTGTGAATGAATATTATTATGAATGGAGTTTGGGTCACACTATTGTTGTGAGTTAAAGTTTGTGGACTCTACTGCTATAAATGGAAGTGAAAATAATATTATGGACGACAAAATGACAAAAGTAGAAACGATATCATGGACGGAGATAGAATATTTTATGTAAATATTTGATTAAAATGTAAAAGTTATATTTATTTAAAGATTGAAATTTAATAAATTCTCTCTCCTCTCTCATCTTTCTTTGCATAAATCCTATTTTCATTTTTAAACTTATTTTTTGTACCTCTTCGTAATATCAATTTTTATCATTGTGGATTATTCTTTATTTTTTTTACTTTTTTAATATTCAGCTCAAATATATTAATTTAAAATTATTTTTTTAGTATATTTATATATATGATAAAGGAATTGGTATATAGTAATATAAAAATATTTCTTGTGCGTTGCACAAGCTGCAAATGCTAGTTCTTATGAAATAATAGAACAATGTGGTGGATTTGGGACATTATTCTCACAATTATAGCGATTTGTTTTAATATTAATATTTTATTTCAAATTCACTAATATGTTGCACGTTTTTTACACTATATCATAGTTTAATAAATAATCGAACAATATGGTCAATGTGTGACACTATTCTCGCCGTTATATGAATTTCTATTGTTTTTCTGATCTTTATTTCCAATTTCACTAATATCTTAAAAAATATTGCATTGAACTGTTGCTTTTGAAATAATTGAAGAATATTGTTAATATGTGCACCATTAACAATAAGGATATTTTCTGTAAAATACACGAACTTTAAGCAAATTCTAATATTTCCTATGACCTTTAAATTTGAAAAAAAAAATACATCACTTATGGATTTTTTCTGATTTATCCCAACGATATAAATTACACCCAAATAGAAGCTGATTTTAGTTTTGATTTAGATTTGTTGAAACTTAAGCTGATGCATCGAATTTATTATGCCGTTTTTATTATCCGTCACGTTTAGGTATAAAAAAATTTAAGTCAAAAGTACTAAAATCAACTTCTATTTGGGGTATTTCATACCCGTGGGAAAAATCATAAAAAATCGAAAGGTGGTGTATTTTTTTTTTTTTTTAATTTTGAAGGTTGTCCGGAGGACTAGGAGTAGTCCTGATATAGCTCTTTTCAAGAGCTTAAAACAAGAAAGTTCGTGTATTTTACGGCAAATATCCCTTAACAATATTATATCCATTTTTATTCTTTACTTTCAAGTTCAACTAGTGTAGTAGCCCGCTCTTTTATTTATGATTAAGACCAGTAAATCGATAATTATTATTGCATCTTTCAGTAATTGAAAAGTCCAATAATTATTTATATTTAGAATTCAACTAGGATTATAAATTATATGTATTCTTTGCCTATTATTATTTTAGTTATGCTTGTTAGCTTCGCGTGAGAGAATCGGGATATAAATTATTGAGCCAGTTAATAATTTATATTTTCAAATCTATAACTGACTTAGCAAAGTCAACTTAAAGTTGTTATTTTATATGCGATAGAGATTTTATTTCTATTAGTTACTTGAAAGTCGTGATTTGGTTCAGACTAATGAGAACGAGTTAAATTAGTTATTTAATTCGTAGAGATGTTATATCGAAGCATAGTTATTCAGCAAAACCTAGAATCGATTTTATAGATATGCAATGATACAAAAAATTAGATTTGCAGATATAGCTTTACACAATGACTTAAGAGAATTATTTACATCACCACTATTCCCTACTTACAATCAAAACCTATCACTATCACAAAACACTACAGCTACATACCTACAAGCATGCGGGAGAGAAAAATGAGAGAAGCTGTCAATCAGCCGCAACTCTACCTATTCTCTCTCAAGGCTTTCACATGGCATAGATGACTAGATACTCAAGTATAACTACCAAATTCACGCCTGTAACAATTCAGCTGCAAACTTCCTTCTTGAATTTTCAACCTGCATTCAGAATGAAAGCAATCCACAGTTTATTTCAGTTCCTATCCTCTGGATTCAACAACAGCAGCAGCCAACCATGCACCAAACATTCGCAAAGCATTCAAGGTATTCATTGAGCTCCATATACTACTTTCCCATCATACATACTCTACACTTAAGCATGATAAACAAACTACTATGGCTAGTTTTACCCACTGCATAATCGAATTATAGAAATGCTAGAACTCAATAGAAACATGAACTGGGTTTACAACAAACTTTGAGTTTCGTTCACAATAGAGTATTAAGAATGAACTTAGCTTTCATTAAGGAGGGGAGGTTGCCCTGTTTCGCCGAACCGAGGAGCATTGGCGGAGGCAGAGCTATGCTGCTTGTCGGGCGAGATCAGGGGAGAACCCGGCGACGACGACGGTGAGGCTCTCGCCGAATCACAGAGCGGCGACGCCTTGTGGAAAGAGAAGCTAGGGCTCAATTCTTTTGAGTTGTGTATCCTGAAATTGCATCTGCCTCACCATCGCCCGGAAGAGCAACGACAGCGGTTCGCGGTGCCTTCACCCAGCACCGACAGCTACGGAGGGAGCCGACCTCGCCGGACCTTAGAATGGCGACAGAAGCAACCTCGCTCGCTGGTTTTCCGGTGACGGCGGTGGAGGCGATTTCTGATCCAGGAAATTAGGGCTCACCTCCTTTCTACCTCGCATCTGTGAAGTGGGAGGAGGAACGCCAGTTTTCAGGCAAAGCCGAAGAGCGGCGTCGACTCCGCCGGAATTTCTGAAGCGCGATCGAGCCCAGGCAGTGGCGGCGATGTCGCTTGAGCCGAAGGAACCTAGGGCTCGGTTGGGTTGCTTCGTCGAGACTGAGGAAGGTGAATCGGATGAGAGGGGCGGCGCCCTCAACCGAACATGAAGCTTAGAACGACGGCCACTCGCCGGTTCCTCAGCAGCGGCGGCGGCGGGTTCAGGCAGAGGAGGAAATAAAATTTGGGGCTTCCCTTTTTGGGTTTCCTTCATAGATTTGAAAGGCGCTGTGAGAAGAGAGAACGTGGAAGGAGAAGGGTGGCCGACGTGAAAGAAGGGCGCCGGATCGATGGCGGCTGAAACAGCCGGAGACGGCGGCGGCAGGACTCGCGTGGAGAGAGAGACGGAGCCTCCGAAATCGAAAGAGGAGAGGGAGATGGAAGCTCGGTTTCATGAGGAAATCGAAGGCGGACAAGAGAGAGAAGAGCGCCGGGCTCAGGCGCGGCGACGACCGACGCCGGCCGGAGCAGGAGGCGGACGAAGCCGCCCTTACGGAAGGGAGCTGTGAGCGTTTCTGAGAGAGAGAAAGAGAGCGGATGATTGTTAAGGAAGAAAAAGAGTTGGGCCATTTGATTTTTTTCTCTTTGGGCCGAAAAATTGGGCCTTCATTTTAATTACGTGGGCTGCAGATCTAAATTTATAATAGGCTGTATTTAATTAGTTTGGGCTAGAGTTAATTTTTATTTGGACTGCCATTATTATTTTTGGCTTAAAATCAGGCCCAATTTAAGGGTAGTCTAGATTAATCTATTTATTAAATTGAGCTAATTCTAATTATTGATTAATTTAGAATGAGGCTATTAATTAGTAAGTGAGTTAGAATACTCTAAGATGAGCGGATTAATTATTTATCCACCCTCATGAGACGATCCTCAATTAGTTAATTTTATTTATTTAATCCGACAATTAGGATTTATAATAGAATCTCCCAGATTATTATCTCAGAATAATAATTATCGGAATACGAGTCATGCATAGTTAAATTACGCATTCTCATTAATTGAGGATTTCATTCGAGCAAATATCTTACTTTATATCATCGCAATAAAGGTGAAGCGCGAGAGTAAGAATAGCCAGACAAGAAGCTACTTTACCAAAGCAAAAGTTGCTATCAGGTGGGCATTACTTTTACTATACGTATATAGAGATCCCCTGCGTATCGTAGGCCTCTTATACGAATGAATGCATGAGATGATCTAACTGTTAATTTCAGTTTCATATATATCAAATGATTTTAAATGTTACATTCAAGCAAGTTATTTCATGGCAAAATCATTGAACTGAAAATTATTTCAACTATTGTCTTGCCATAAATGTTTCAATGTTTGGTATGATATCTATCTGATGTGGCTTTGCCAGTTATTATGCAATCGAATTCGGGTCCTGAGCAGTTGATAGCTATCCTGCCAGGGCTAGTGTACACCAGTGACCGTGAGTCATCTAGCGGGTTGGCCGGTCAAGTGTTTGTGAGAGGTGGCCACCTCTCCGGCACACAGTTCCAGATATGATAGATTACAAGAGAACTTAGACTGCAGTCGAACTTTAAGAATCACAAATGAACTTAGTAAGCTTGGGCCTTTTTAGCGAAAAACTCCCTTGCTGTACTGTTTATGATGGCATGACAATTTACAGTTTTGAAGCATGTATTTTTATACTTAGGCATACGTGCCCACTGAGTACTTTTGTACTCAGCCCTGCATATATTTCTAAATGTGCAGGTTGAGTAGCTGCCGATGGTGATGAAGTGACGAACGGGACTCTTTTGTCTTATTATGTATTAATGAACTCTAGGGATACATGTCTTCATACATGTAATCAGAACCTTATTCCGCTGCGTACTCAGAAGTTTTATGTTATTTTGGCTAAGTCGGAGTTATCCGAACTTACTAGTTATTTGAGTCTATACGACTAAACCTCCGTTATATTATAAATATCCCTTTTATTAAAAATGATGAAATGCGATCCTTCCTTGTTTGATTATCCCCCTTTCTACCCCGCTCCTAATCTCCCTCCATTAGTCACGGTTTCCCCGGCTTAATTATCCTTAATTAGGGCCGGTCGTGACAGAGTGGTATCAGAGCAGTTCATTTGCTCTGAACCCTAGAGTTAGCCCATTTTTCTAGTATGATCACTAGTATATATGAGTCAGTCAACCAAAGCTCATCACTTCATCACATCGTCATGCTCAGCGCAAGAAAGAAGGTGGTAATGATTTTAAAACATTGAGAAGTTCACGTTCTATATGAATGTACTGATGCTTACATTCAAGTTTTATGCTTTATTGATTGATTAGATATCTCAATAAACTTAGATGCGTTAAGAATGCATGATCACTGTTACGAGAAGAACAATAAAAGCTAGAAACTCAGTTATATATCACTATAGCCATGGTGAAGAGCTAAGAAAGAGGAAGAGAATCTAATGAAAGTAGTGCAAGCGGAGTGCCACGCACGGATCACTGACGCAGGCATTGTTCTTCATTCAGGTTGTTCACGCAAGACGGAAAACCTAATCAACTACTGCCTTATTCAATGATAGTTTAAGTATGATATTGCTTATAGCGATGAGTGTGACTTATGTAATCAGTTAGCTAATCCCTAATAAGTTGAGACTCACTTCTAGCCTCGATTATCACTAGCTATGGCTTGAGGATAACTTTCATGATTCATCAATGAACTTCAGAGTTAGACTTACGAGGGGTCAAAATGCTTTGTATATGATGTTAATAATTCGATTAAAGCTATCAGCTTATAGTTTCAGATATTCGGAACCATTCTGCTTACAGTACCTATCATATTAGATGAGGACATGACTGAGAATCCCTATTGATTACGATCACCTACTACGAATTGGAAAGACGAGATGTGATATGGGTACTAACAATTACCAACCATTATGATTGATCATAAAAGTTTACTCAAGTGGGTAAGACGAGAGAAGTTCTCGAAGATGGTTCAGAGTTTAATAATAGCTAGAAGCGCCGACAGTGGATTAATGCTGAAACAAATGAATTAAGATTCTAATGAGACCCTAAGGATATACTCAAGATAAGTATACATATCTTAACCTATCGAGGACATCGCCTCAGTTAGAACGTCTTGGATTAGGTATTTAGTCTGGTAGCCGGAATGAGAGCATTGACTAAGGTCATTCCATGACTTAGCATTACATATGGTGACACATACCCTATAAAGGTGCTCAGATGAGCAAAAGCTATTTCCTTATTGAATGTGTGATGATTCAGAAGGTCTTTTGCAATAACACGGAATAGTACTTCAAATTATATGGTTGCATTTCAAGCGCTATGTGAAGAAAACACTAAGTACTAGAAGTACTACACAAAGATCATATAGAGGAAGATTGTTGAGTAAGGTCGAGCCTACCTTATTTCGCCTATAGAAGATGTTTAAGGATTGCATTAAACTAGGAGGCAGACTCCAAGTTTGAGAAGCTCTAGAATATTCTCAAGGACATGTTCAAGATGTTAAGAAGAAAGTGGTGATTTTAGACCAAATATACCTTTTTCAGCCAATGAACAAGAGTTGCCTAGTTCGGAAAAGTATTTCCGAGTGACTGAGAAGTAGTTATGTCGGACCTGGCCAGTCCACATGACCAAAATATCAGTAGTCGTCATATATGGGTCTCTAAACCTATATATTTAAACTTTCATCTGAAAAGCCAAGCGGGTTCAGATTATTAGGTCATTTCGTCTCGACCTTTTAGTCAATTCATTTCTACCCTAAGGCCATTTCTTTTCAATCGTATGACAAAATTGTTGATTCACTTCACTCTGCGTAATTGCCATTTGTGACTTTAATCATTGTGGTTTGTTAGTTGTTAGTAGATTTCCGGTGACCTAAAAACAAACAAGTATTCACCAGATTAAATCCATCAAACAAGTATGCCTCGACCCAAGGGTCAATCACATGATGCAGCTAGACCATCTCTTATGGATTTGGTAGAACGTTATTATTTTTTTTTAGAAAACAATGATTGTTCTGATGTTTTTGTATGCCCTATGTTGGCTTAGTTATGTTTGACTAGTATTAGTACGAAAAAAAAAAAAAAAAAATTGGTTCCATGACCAAATTAGTTGGTGATGGCATTGCTAGACAGCCAGTTCATCATGAGTAGTACTTGGATAGATCAATACATCTAGATCCATATGTTAATGTAGAAGTTCTCATCGAAACAATTTTCTTATGTCTTTTTAGCGACCTTATCGATCTTTTGCGGCAAGTCAATTCCGCCACATTTTACTTATATGCTTGCACGAGAAAGAGTGCGAGCAAGATTTGAGAATCAAGAAACGGTTTACAGAAGTGATGATATGCATATGTATGTATTGATGATTACGTGTCAACTCATCAGTACGCCACCAAAACAAGGGAGTCCGAGAAGAAGATGAAGAATTCCACGAGATAATGAAAAAGGCCCAGTACCATGGCTAGAACAATATAACGCCACTAACTATACAACAAAAATATAGAATAGAAGAACTATTTCTACGAGGAAACCCACCTGTCTTCGATAGGATAGGAGATCCAACAAAGGCTGAGACTTGGGTACAAGCTAGTGAGCGCATCTTCAATTTCTTACGCTGCACAGATCTGGAACGTCTTACTTGCGTATCCTCTCAGCTGACTTATGGTGGGAAGCAAGGAGGAAGACAATGATAATTGAGTAGTTAGGAAATTTAACGTGGGAATAGTTTAAGACTGTAATATATGACAAGTATACACCCAAAAGCTATCGCAAAAATAAAGAAATGGAATTTTACAATCCGAAGCAAGGAAGAACAACAATTACTCCATATGGCATGATGTTCTGCGATACGTCAAGATATGCGCTAGAGCAAGTAGACACATATGAAAAGATGGTTAAAAGAATTCGATGTCGGACTGAGGCACGAGATTAGAATGGCTTGGGCAAGCCATGGTGGATCGTCTTACGTGGAGTCGCTTAGCAAAGCGTTATGCATTGAGGCAGCAATGCTGGGAGAGAGACCAGCAACTGCGCCTACGTCTGCACCTCCACAAACTCGGGCTCAAAACTTTTGAGAAAGAAAAAGAGAATGGGATATAGTAACCCTGGCCAAGCTAAGGAAAGGGCCATGGCAGGGGCAGACGTCACAGCAACGTGGCTATGACACCTCAAAACAGATGGGGGATAACAAGTATGGGACTCCACCCTGCCCAAAGTGGAACAAGAACCATGGGAAACTCTCCAGTACTGGTAATGAAGGTTGTTGCATAGTAACTGGAATGAACATTATACAAATCGTTACCCGAATAAGCAACAAAGGGCGGGTCTCAGGCTAAACTCGCCTGTTCAGAATCTGCATTTGAGCAATCCAAGCTTTGCCCAACAATACCAAGAGCAGTAACCACACCAGCGATAGCAACAACAACAATAATAGCACGTGTGTGCTTGAATTTAGAGCTAAGCATAAAAATTATTCAAGTTGGAGTGAACAACTCGTATGTTATGCCGATGAGAGACATATACATAATTTTAGGAATGGAATGGATAGTTGAGAACTATGCCATCATCATTTGCAATGAAAGTCAAATTTCTTTTCGACCATGGGGAAGAAACTGACACGTTTTCATGGGATCAGCATGGGTAGGAGAAAGACGATCATCTCCGCCCCTCAAGCAACAAAGATGATAAGAAAATGGTGTCCACCCTACCTTGTGTAGTTGCACAGAAAACTAAAAACCGAAAAAAAAAGTATAGGAGACGTGACAATCGTACGTGAATTTCCAAATGTTTCCTGGAGATTTCACTGGGGTGCACCCGTTCTTTTTGTAAAAGAATAAAGATGGCACATTGAGAATGTGTATCCTCGGTCCGAGAATACACATCAACTTATAGAGAGTTGAACAAGGTGACACTCAAGGACAGGTATCCTCTAACGAGGATAGACGACTTCTTCAAGCAACTCAGAGTAGTGAGTGTGTCCTCAAAGCTAGATTTAAGGTCTAGGTACCATCAACTATAGATTCGATAAGAAGATGTACCCAAGGTGGTCTTCCGAACCAGATATAGACTCTATGAGTTCGTAGTGGTGTCATTTGGATTGACCAATGCACCAGCCATGTTTGTGGACCTCATGAACCGAGTGTTCCACCCGTACTTAGGCAAGTTGTCTTAGTTTCATAGATGATGTCTTGATCTACTCGAGGAACGAGAAGGACCATGAGAAACACCTGAGGATAGTCTTAAAAATATTGAAAACAAAGCATCTTTATGCTAAGTTCTGCAAGTGCGAATTTTGGCTCAACAAAATCACGTTTTTGGGACATATTATCTCATTAGAAAGGATCAAAGTGCACCCTGAGGAAGTATAAGTTGTACATGAGTGGAGATCACCTACTAACCCCAAATGAGATCAAAAATTTCTTGGAACTAGCAAGTTGCTATCAGAGATTCATAGAAGGATTTTCCAAAATAGCAAGACCAATGACCCTATTACTCAGGAAGGGAATTAAATTTCTTTGGACAAGAGTATGTGAAAAAAAAAAAAAAAAAAAAGATTTCAAGAAGCTCAAGGAGAAGTTAACCATAGCTGTTCCAGTAGCTAACAAATAATATGTGATTTATACAGACGTGTCCAAGGAGAGTACTTAGTTGCATGTTAACGCAAGAAGGAAGAGTGGCAACATACGCATCACGATAGCATTAACCATATGAATTGAACTAGCCAACTCATAAACTAGAATTAACTGCAGTAAAGACCATAAAAGTTTGAAATACTTTTTCGAGCAAGAAGATCTTAACATGAGACAGTAAAGATGGCTCGAACTAGCGCAGGACCGCGACTGTAGTATTAACTACCACCCAGGCAAAGCTAACAAGGTAGACGACTCCTTGAGTCGTAAGACTCAACTTAAGTTGGGATCTCCCCTTACTTAGGAAGAAGAACCCATGAAAGATTTTAGTAGAATGAATTTAGAAGTGATTCAACCACTAGAATCTGTAGAATGGATTATTGCCACGATGGTAATAACACCCAACTTTATAGGAAAGCTGATAATGCGAAAAAAAAAAAAAAAAAAAAGAGAATGAGACCTTGGAGAAAATACGTTTAGCAATAAGATCAGGAGACGTATCATGAGACGTGGATAATGCGTTAATGTTGATCAAAGATTGTGTGTGTTCACACGATGAACAATTCAGAGATGAGATAATGAGCGAAGCTCATTCCACGTTATATACTGCCCACCAAGGAAGCACAAAAAGTACTAGGACTAGGAAGGAAAATTTTAGTGAATAGATATAAAGAAAGATATAGCTTCATTTGTTGAGAGATGCCTAACATGTTAACGAGTGAAGGCTTAACACCAAAGACCATATGATAAGTTACACCCATTGGAATTTCCAGATTGGAAGTGGGAGCACATTACAATGGATTTCGTGGCTAGTTTACAAAGTCGAAAGGAGGGAACACCGCCATTTGCGTAATAGTGTAGTGACTCACGAAATGCGCTTATTGTATAACAATACCAATTAGATACTAATCGAACAAGCTAGCCTAGTTGTATACCCGAGAAATTGTGCGTTACACGGTGTGCCCGTGACAATCACTTATGGATGTTTAAGAGAAAAATTCAGGCTATCGGAGATTCGAAGTTTACATCCAGGTTTTGGATGAACTTGTAGAAGGAATCAGGCACGAGGTCAAATTTTAGTGTTGTCTTCCACTTACAAACGGATGGACAGTTTGAGAGAACGATTCAAACTCTCGAAGAAGTGTTAAGAGTAATAGTACTAGACAGAGGTTGAAGTGAGGAATCAGTGTTGTCATTGATTTAGTTTGCATATGATAATAATTATCAGGCAACCATCGATATGACGCCTTATGAGGCAGTATATGAAAGAAAATGCAGATCGTTACTTTACTGGGCAAAGTAGGTGAAGGAGAATCTTAGGACCAAAAATGCTCAGCGAGATGATCGAGATAGTTCGATTGTCAGAGAAAGAATAAAAGAGGCGATAGACAAAATTTTTACTTTGATACGCGCCGACCTGAGTTACATCTTTAGTAGGAGACATGGTCTTCCTAAAAGCCATCTCCCTCCAAATGAATAATTAGGTTTGGTGTCAAAGGTAAGCTTATGTCACGATTTCTGGAACCTTAGGAGATTCTAGATAAAATAAGCCTAGTGGCTTAGGATTGGCGTTACCGCCAATTTATGGGAATGCCCAATGTTTCCACACATCCCAACTTAGGAAGTATGTTTTCAATCCAAAGCACGTGATCTACCAAAAGAAGATGATCCTTAGCCCAGATTGAGCTATAAAGAAAGGACAAAAGCCATCTGGGATCAAAAAGTGAAACAACCCAGGAGCAAGTCTATCACTTTAGTAAAAGTCCAATGGAGACACCATGGATAAAAAAAAAGCAACATGAGAACTCGAAAGCAAGATGAGAGAACTTACCCAAAACTTTTACGATGATATGCAAATTTCGGGACGAAATTTTTGTTAAGAGGGGTAGTATGTAGTAGCCCGCTCTTTTATTTATGATTAAGACCAGTAAATCGATAATTATTATTGCATCTTTCAGTAATTGAAAAGTCCAATAATTATTTATATTTAGAATTCAACTAGGATTATAAATTATATGTATTCTTTGCCTATTATTATTTTAGTTATGCTTGTTAGCTTCGCGTGAGAGAATCGGGATATAAATTATTGAGCCAGTTAATAATTTATATTTTCAAATCTATAACTGACTTAGCAAAGTCAACTTAAAGTTGTTATTTTATATGCGATAGAGATTTTATTTCTATTAGTTACTTGAAAGTCGTGATTTGGTTCAGACTAATGAGAACGAGTTAAATTAGTTATTTAATTCGTAGAGATGTTATATCGAAGCATAGTTATTCAGCAAAACCTAGAATCGATTTTATAGATATGCAATGATACAAAAAATTAGATTTGCAGATATAGCTTTACACAATGACTTAAGAGAATTATTTACATCACCACTATTCCCTACTTACAATCAAAACCTATCACTATCACAAAACACTACAGCTACATACCTACAAGCATGCGGGAGAGAAAAATGAGAGAAGCTGTCAATCAGCCGCAACTCTACCTATTCTCTCTCAAGGCTTTCACATGGCATAGATGACTAGATACTCAAGTATAACTACCAAATTCACGCCTGTAACAATTCAGCTGCAAACTTCCTTCTTGAATTTTCAACCTGCATTCAGAATGAAAGCAATCCACAGTTTATTTCAGTTCCTATCCTCTGGATTCAACAACAGCAGCAGCCAACCATGCACCAAACATTCGCAAAGCATTCAAGGTATTCATTGAGCTCCATATACTACTTTCCCATCATACATACTCTACACTTAAGCATGATAAACAAACTACTATGGCTAGTTTTACCCACTGCATAATCGAATTATAGAAATGCTAGAACTCAATAGAAACATGAACTGGGTTTACAACAAACTTTGAGTTTCGTTCACAATAGAGTATTAAGAATGAACTTAGCTTTCATTAAGGAGGGGAGGTTGCCCTGTTTCGCCGAACCGAGGAGCATTGGCGGAGGCAGAGCTATGCTGCTTGTCGGGCGAGATCAGGGGAGAACCCGGCGACGACGACGGTGAGGCTCTCGCCGAATCACAGAGCGGCGACGCCTTGTGGAAAGAGAAGCTAGGGCTCAATTCTTTTGAGTTGTGTATCCTGAAATTGCGTCTGCCTCACCATCGCCCGGAAGAGCAACGACAGCGGTTCGCGGTGCCTTCACCCAGCACCGACAGCTACGGAGGGAGCCGACCTCGCCGGACCTTAGAATGGCGACAGAAGCAACCTCGCTCGCTGGTTTTCCGGTGACGGCGGTGGAGGCGATTTCTGATCCAGGAAATTAGGGCTCACCTCCTTTCTACCTCGCATCTGTGAAGTGGGAGGAGGAACGCCAGTTTTCAGGCAAAGCCGAAGAGCGGCGTCGACTCCGCCGGAATTTCTGAAGCGCGATCGAGCCCAGGCAGTGGCGGCGATGTCGCTTGAGCCGAAGGAACCTAGGGCTCGGTTGGGTTGCTTCGTCGAGACTGAGGAAGGTGAATCGGATGAGAGGGGCGGCGCCCTCAACCGAACATGAAGCTTAGAACGACGGCCACTCGCCGGTTCCTCAGCAGCGGCGGCGGCGGGTTCAGGCAGAGGAGGAAATAAAATTTGGGGCTTCCCTTTTTGGGTTTCCTTCATAGATTTGAAAGGCGCTGTGAGAAGAGAGAACGTGGAAGGAGAAGGGTGGCCGACGTGAAAGAAGGGCGCCGGATCGATGGCGGCTGAAACAGCCGGAGACGGCGGCGGCAGGACTCGCGTGGAGAGAGAGACGGAGCCTCCGAAATCGAAAGAGGAGAGGGAGATGGAAGCTCGGTTTCATGAGGAAATCGAAGGCGGACAAGAGAGAGAAGAGCGCCGGGCTCAGGCGCGGCGACGACCGACGCCGGCCGGAGCAGGAGGCGGACGAAGCCGCCCTTACGGAAGGGAGCTGTGAGCGTTTCTGAGAGAGAGAAAGAGAGCGGATGATTGTTAAGGAAGAAAAAGAGTTGGGCCATTTGATTTTTTTCTCTTTGGGCCGAAAAATTGGGCCTTCATTTTAATTACGTGGGCTGCAGATCTAAATTTATAATAGGCTGTATTTAATTAGTTTGGG
Source organism: Salvia miltiorrhiza (assembly GCF_028751815.1). Classification (NCBI taxonomy): domain Eukaryota; kingdom Viridiplantae; phylum Streptophyta; class Magnoliopsida; order Lamiales; family Lamiaceae; genus Salvia; species Salvia miltiorrhiza. The sequence continues at coordinate 46,417,652 of NC_080391.1, forward strand.
CTAGAGTTAATTTTTATTTGGACTGCCATTATTATTTTTGGCTTAAAATCAGGCCCAATTTAAGGGTAGTCTAGATTAATCTATTTATTAAATTGAGCTAATTCTAATTATTGATTAATTTAGAATGAGGCTATTAATTAGTAAGTGAGTTAGAATACTCTAAGATGAGCGGATTAATTATTTATCCACCCTCATGAGACGATCCTCAATTAGTTAATTTTATTTATTTAATCCGACAATTAGGATTTATAATAGAATCTCCCAGATTATTATCTCAGAATAATAATTATCGGAATACGAGTCATGCATAGTTAAATTACGCATTCTCATTAATTGAGGATTTCATTCGAGCAAATATCTTACTTTATATCATCGCAATAAAGGTGAAGCGCGAGAGTAAGAATAGCCAGACAAGAAGCTACTTTACCAAAGCAAAAGTTGCTATCAGGTGGGCATTACTTTTACTATACGTATATAGAGATCCCCTGCGTATCGTAGGCCTCTTATACGAATGAATGCATGAGATGATCTAACTGTTAATTTCAGTTTCATATATATCAAATGATTTTAAATGTTACATTCAAGCAAGTTATTTCATGGCAAAATCATTGAACTGAAAATTATTTCAACTATTGTCTTGCCATAAATGTTTCAATGTTTGGTATGATATCTATCTGATGTGGCTTTGCCAGTTATTATGCAATCGAATTCGGGTCCTGAGCAGTTGATAGCTATCCTGCCAGGGCTAGTGTACACCAGTGACCGTGAGTCATCTAGCGGGTTGGCCGGTCAAGTGTTTGTGAGAGGTGGCCACCTCTCCGGCACACAGTTCCAGATATGATAGATTACAAGAGAACTTAGACTGCAGTCGAACTTTAAGAATCATAAATGAACTTAGTAAGCTTGGGCCTTTTTAGCGAAAAACTCCCTTGCTGTACTGTTTATGATGGCATGACAATTTACAGTTTTGAAGCATGTATTTTTATACTTAGGCATACGTGCCCACTGAGTACTTTTGTACTCAGCCCTGCATATATTTCTAAATGTGCAGGTTGAGTAGCTGCCGATGGTGATGAAGTGACGAACGGGACTCTTTTGTCTTATTATGTATTAATGAACTCTAGGGATACATGTCTTCATACATGTAATCAGAACCTTATTCCGCTGCGTACTCAGAAGTTTTATGTTATTTTGGCTAAGTCGGAGTTATCCGAACTTACTAGTTATTTGAGTCTATACGACTAAACCTCCGTTATATTATAAATATCCCTTTTATTAAAAATGATGAAATGCGATCCTTCCTTGTTTGATTATCCCCCTTTCTACCCCGCTCCTAATCTCCCTCCATTAGTCACGGTTTCCCCGGCTTAATTATCCTTAATTAGGGCCGGTCGTGACAACTAGTGTAATATCTTATATTATTTTTTGCACTATATTATATTTTTAGAAATTAATCGAACAAAGTTAATATCACAACAAAGGACATATATTTGTATTATAAAATAATGATAATATTGCTAACATGTATATATATATATATATATATATATATATATATAGGGTGTGGTTCTAGAGAGAACTACATTATTTGTGAGAACGGGAGAACCATCAAATCTAATGCATTCACTGTAAAAATTAATGCATCCGCTGTTAAAATTAATGCACTCAAAAAAATAAAAAAAAAATGTTCCCTTCAGGATTCGAACCCAGGATCTGCATTCATCCAACAAGATGATGCATCCACCGTAGATCTTGATGATCGAATGGCTGAAAATGGTTCTCCGGTCTTCTTTTATTTATGGTTTTTTCCTGAACCTCTCCCTATATATATATATATATATATATATATATATATATATATATATATATATGATACGTGTTCCTTTTCATTATTATATATTTATTTATTTATATTTTTTTCTTGCATGTATATTAAAATTTATTCATATAGTTCACCATTTAGATAAAAATATACAAATTATCAAATTACTTAAGACAACATAAGAATAAAAATATATTCCTTAAAAGCAGAAAAATCTAAGTAATGCACCTTTTGATATATATATATATATATATATATATATATATATATATATATAGGGAGAGGTTCAGGAAAGAACCATAAATAAAAGAAGACCGGAGAACCATTTTCAGCCATTCGATCATCAAGATCTACGGTGGATGCATCATCTTGTTGGATGAATGCAGATCCTGGGTTCGAATCCTGAAGGGAACATTTTTTTTTATTTTTTTGAGTGCATTAATTTTAACAGCGGATGCATTAATTTTTACAGTGAATGCATTAGATTTGATGGTTCTCCCGTTCTCACAAATAATGTAGTTCTCTCTAGAACCACACCCTATATATATATATATGGGAGGGCTAGAATAAAAACACATTTTTTAAATAAAATTGGAACAATTTTTAGCCCTTAGATCATCAAGATATACGGTTGATTCATCACCTTGTTAGATGAATTCAGGTCCTGAGTTCGAATCCCAAATGTAGCGAAAATTTTATTTTTTGCAATTCATACAGTTAAGTTACACAGCCAATTCATACGTGTTCTACATATAATTCATACATTTTAATTCGTTTATAGTTTATACAAAAAAATGTGTTTTTATTCTAGCCCACCCCTATATATATATATATATATATATATATATATAGGGTGTGGTTCTAGAGAGAACTACATTATTTGTGAGAACGTGAGAACCATCAAATCTAATGCATTTGCTGTTAAAATTAATGCACTTAAAAAAAAATTGCTCCCTTCAAGATTCCAACCCAGGATCTGCATTCATCCAACAAGATGATGCATCCACCGTAGATCTTGATGATCGAATGACTAAAAATTGTTCTCCGTTCTTCTTTTATTTAGTGATTTTTTCTTGAACCTCTCCATATTTATATATATATATATATATATATATATATATATATATATATATATATAGGGGAGGGCTACAGTAAAAACACTTCTTAAAATATAAATATAAACGTTTTTTAATGTACGAATTTTATCCAACAGGGTTACGAATTCATCCAACATGGTTACGAATTGTGAAAAATAAATTTTTGCTACCTTTGGGATTCGAACCCAGGACCACGAATTCATCCAAAAGGGTTACGAATCAACCGTAGATCTTGATGATCTAAGGGCTGAAAATCATTTATATTTTATACACTTAAGAGTGTTTTTATTCTAGCCCTCCCCTATATATATATTTTACGGCAAATATCCCTTAACAATATTATATCCATTTTTATTCTATCATACATTGAAACAAATACTATATATCTTACTGTTCATGGGTTTGATAAACACAAGAAATAGAAGGCTATTATGCCTTACTTGCAGAAAAACACAGAAAATAAGAGACTATTATGCCTTGCAGAAAACCAAAAACCAATGGCCTGTAGAGGTTGCAGAATTTAGTTGCAGAGAAAAAATGAGACTGCCTTATTGTACAATAAGTGCGCGAGTTTGAGACTTGGGGAGTTCCTGAAGGAATTTCTCAAATTAATTGTTAGAGGCAGGTGATGGAATGAGAAAAGGGAAAAGAGAACAACTTCATTTCCTGGCAACAATACAAGAAAAAGAGAAAATAAAACAACTTCATTCCTGGCAACAACACAAGAAAAAGAGAAAATAAAATAACTTCATTCCTGGCAACAACACAAGGAAAAGAGGAAATAAAATAACTTCATTCCTGGCAACAACACAAGAAAAAGAGAAAAGAGAACAACTTCACACAACAAGCAAATAGAAGAAATCAGGAAGACTAAAGTAATTGTCTTCAATATAAACAAGACACAAACCAAAAACTAAATTACCTTCTCCCATAAGCAAATGTAATCAAACAGAGTGAATCAAAGTTCATAAAATTGAAAATTAGAGAAATTAATGAAATTACAAACCAACTAAAAATTGTTTAAATTCTCATAACTCTATATAAAAAAAATGAATTTATGAACTATAATTCAAGTCTGCAAAATCGATGAGTTCAAAAGCATGCATTTTCACTTGCTATGGACATTAATCTTCTTCACTTGCTTTTCCATTGTTTCCGTGACGATCATCTGCAATCGATCTGAAATTAAACATGACATAGTAAAAGCAGTCAAGTGAATGTATTAGTTAAAAACATAAATGATAAAACTCAATAATTATACACATACTCGTTATGCAAATTTGGGCAATTACGTTTGTCATGTGATACTCCACGAAGCCCACATCCATGACACGCCCTAGCCTTTAGAGTTGACTTCTCTTTCGATGATAGCATTCGTTTTCCGCATTCCTTTGTTCTTATTTCAGAAGGATCACTAATATTTCTTAGTTTATCCAAGCTCTTCCTTATTTGACTTTCATAGATAGATGTTGGACTAATACTCATCTCTTTGATTTTACCATGTATGTAATCAAATTGTTCATCCAAAAATTTTGTCCCCTCATCAGTTAAAGATGCATCATCAATCAAGATTGAAGCCTTATAAGATAACTTGGAGCGTCGTGACATCAAAAATCTTATTGGATCGTCATTAGCATTTTGATCATCTATGGCATATATAGCGTCAATCTTTGCATCTCGTGTCCATCGCTTGACTATATACTTTTCAGGTAAATGAAATATTTGGTTAACACGGAAGAAAGCTAACATGTGTCTGCACGGAATACCATCAAACTCAAATTTTCCACAGCTGCATGATATATGGTCTCTCAGTTTGTCATGCACGAGTAGCCTTGGTTTCGAGGACGAACAATCTTGAAAACTCATCACATTGTAAATCACAAGCTCATCTCTTATAGAGGCATTTTGCACACACTAACCATGACTTTGACTCATTTCATCCTGAAACTCCATCCATTTCTTTTTTGTGTACACCTTAACCATTTGAGCTTCCATTGGCCAATTTGTTTTGATTTTGGGATGCTCATTCATATCAACGTGGTCTGCAGCTAACTCGCTGTGTCTTTGGTGTCTTAATGCCCGATTGAATCGTGTGATGAAATCCATCAATGAGTTCTTGTTCGAGATATATTTTTTGAAAAAAGAATGCAAACTCTCAGATCTCTGACTACTTGACATCCCAGCAAAAAATACATGTCTAAAATATGTCGGAACCCACTTATGCCGCAATCCATACATCAACAATATCCAACTATTTTGCTCCAAGTTAGCACATCGAATAACCTCTTCCCAACCATGCTCGAATTCCTCAGGGGATGTAGAATTTTTTATAACATTCTCTTTATGCTCTGATAGTGATCTCGGAAAGTCACCGCAGAAATCTTATCTGAGAATTTGTTCAATATGTGCCACAAGCAATACCGATGCACCGTTTCAGGCAAAACTTGTTCAATTGCTTTTGTCATAGCAGGATCTTGATCAGTGATGATCGCTTTTGGTGCACCAGTTGGCATGGCTTCAATAAACTTATTAAGTAGCCAAACATATGATTCAGTCTTCTCATCACTTAAAAACCCACAACCAAAAATAATTGTTTGATGATGATGATTAACCCCTACGAAAGGTGTAAAAATCATCCCATACTTATTAGTGTTATAAGTGGAATAAAAAACAACGACATCGCCAAATACACTATATGCCCTCCTTGAAATATGATCTGCCCAAAAACATCTTTTGAACCTATTATCTGAACCAATCTCATAATCAAAGAAGAATGCTGAATACTTCTCCTTCTCAGATGTAAAGAATTCTATCAGAGTTTCAGCATCAATCTCTTTTTGTTGATCCCTTAATTCTTTCTCGAAATTCCTAATATCTCTTTCTGTGCAACCTACACTTTCAGGGCCGCCGCACTCTATCTCCAATAGTCGCATTTGCTGACAAGTCGGTATATTAGCTTCTGAAAATTGTTGAGTCAATACCCTCTTCACAACAGACACACTACGGTGAGATCAGAGCAAATGCACCTTCGAAGGAGTAGAAAGTCCATGGTTATGACCTTCGACGAAGACACACTACGGTGAGATCGGAGCAAATTGCCGTAATATTGATGATCCATTAGATTCACAGGTTCTCGAGTCCTGACCCGGATCCATTCTTTTTTCTCTTTTTCGGGTCAAGACTCGAGAACCTGTGAATCTAATGGATCTGGACATGAATCTCATTTTTTTGGACCTAATGGATTTGGACCGGATCCTGACCTAAGTAAAAAAATACGGATATGGATTTGGACCAAGCAGGATTCGATCCAGGTCCACATCTGGAGTTGGTGATGCTGCTGCATGTCGGCGGTAAGCAGTCGACGATCAAGAGATTGAACGCGTGCGAGCTGACAAAGTGTAAGTTGGAGCCGATGAGTACGGGGGGCGGTTAAGTTGATGTCAGAGGTGGGTTGCTGAAATTATAAAAAAAAAGGTGCAGATCCACCCCTGAAGTAGAGGGTGCAATTAAACCCAAACGTTAACGGACACTTAACGACGTTAGGTCAGAGGAGGAAAATTATTCGATTTTAATTAGTTCAGGGGTTTAGTTGATACCCCTTCGACTATAGGGAGCCAGACGTGAAAAGGGCCACCACAACAGGGGCTTATTTGATACTTTTCCCAAGATTATAAACTGAGAAATCCTAAATACTAGTAATATATAGAAGATGAGGTATCTAATTTTATTTGAGATTTTAAGCATTTTTTTTATTGAATAAACAAAAATTTCAAAGATCTGAGTCATGGTAGACTCGAACACATGATTTTTGACCTTAAACATTAACCATTTTACCACTAGACTAACACAACAATAAATTTGTCTAGTTCTTCAGGAAAAAAAAAAAACAATAAATTTGTCTAGTTGTAATACAATTTTTAGTGATAGCAAGAAATGTATCACAAAATTTGTTACATCTTCAAGTATAACAAAGTTTAGCTACATCCTAATATGTATCTACATACTTTAATTACACATAAAAATGTACTTTGCTACATTTAAAAATCTAACAAATTTTGTGACATTTAAAACTAATCATAAAATATTTTTACTACACGTATGTATCACAATATATTTTTGCTTACTCGGATTAAACATGCTATGGCTCGTGATATGTCTACCCATAGCTTTGTTAGGGTGGTTCTTTAAGGTCGCGGTTTATAGCTTTGGTGGGTGGCTGTCGCTGGTTTTTTGGCGTTGGGCAGCATGGCTTTTGGCTGATGGCAACGGCATCAGTTTCAGCCTTTGGTTCTAGGCCTGCTGGTCACGCAGGCTGCAGACGGCTTGTTTTTTGGAGTTGGGTTGTGTGTCTTTTGGCTGGCGACAATAGCGTCAGGCTTGCGGCCTGCTGATCTTCGTCCTAGATGCGAGGATACGAGAGGCTTGCTGCGGACGACTTTGTTGAGCCGCGCTGCGGATGTTTGGCGATAGACGTGAGTTTCGAAAGCTTGGCTTCTAGCTTTCCTTTTGGTTGCGTTGATTGGGATCATGGTGTTTGGGATGGAGCGTCTCCTGGGTTCCTTTTCAGCTTTCGGCTCGAAGTTGGGATCCGGGTGGTCAGGCTCCATTGGTTGCTCCGTGAGCATAATGACCTCGCGGTCTAGCCTGTTCGACGTTGAGTCGTTCTATTTTTTGCGTTTTATTTTTTGTTGCTTGGTTTTGGTTGTTTTGTCTTCTTTTCGGGTTATCAGAGCTGAAGTTTCTTTAGGGTAATGGTTCAACCGGAGCTCTAGAAGTTATCCCAACCTAGCTCTGTTCCTCGTGGTTTTTCTGTGTTTCTGTTTTAGACGGGTACTCTTTTTCTCTTTGGGGTTTTTCCCACCCTAAAGAGGTTTTAATGAGGCTCAACCCTTAGTCTGCTTTCCTATGCTTTCAATAATTTCTTAGGTTTTAATAAAAAAATATATATATTTTTGCTTACACTCTCTCTCTCTTTTTCTATGTGTGTCAGTCACGCACACATACAAATTCACACATGTACGTACAAATAATATTATTAATTTAATTATTAATAAAATTAAATTTCTCAAAGAACTAATTATGAAATATATTGTCATACAAAATAGTTAAGCTTTCACATATCACAAGATTCACAACAATAATTACAGTCGTGCATGTTACGACTTATACCTTCAAGTGTCACTAAATTTAGTGATATGTCTTTATTTCTATGATGCGCAATAATAATTATCCAACTATAATATATTATAATTTTATATAATAATATCTATAAATATCATTATTTATAAAAAATATGTCATTATTGAAATATTATGTTGTATGCAACACATGAGATTTTAAATATGTCCCTGCTCATATGAGCAAGCAATCGAGAAATAGCTAGGCCCAAAAACTTTTTAGCCAATAAGAAATAAAACTCATAGACACGGGACAAACAAGTAGTAGTGTAATTAAATTTTCGATGAAAAAGAAAATTTATACTCCCTTCATCCCATATTAATGATGGCTCATTGTTGTTCGAAACGATTCTTAAGAAAAATAATAATTAAAGAATAAAAGTGACAAAAAATGATAAAGCCTATAATTTTTTTATGAGAGAATATTTTTTTTAGAATAAGTCATTATCAATGAAACAATTTAAAAAGAAAGAGAGTAAATTACATTGATGATCGAAGTGTATTAGAGGCAACTGCCTAAATATAACAGGGATATCCATCATATCCTGTGCACACCAATAGATCCTTGGAAATAAATGATTTTAATTAAATGGCTGTCTGCTGCCCCATTTTACTTCACCTAATTGTGTTTAACATGATTATTTAAATGAATATGATTATAATACAAAAATGTACTGGTCATATTTATTATAGTAAAAAAAAATTACCAAAAAAGAAATAAGTTAAAACTAAAGGGACGAAGGGTCAAGGGAGTAGAAAAGATCCTGCTATCAAATTAGAAAAGTCCAAAAACAACTACCACCTTTGTACATAATTTAAGATTATGTATTGTCATTTGCGTAATACAGTAGTATGTGTTAATTTTGGAGGATTTAAAATTATTGTCATTTGGAAACGCAGTCCTATAGTATGTTTTTCTCTATTCCCAGCTCGATTATTTTTCTCTTCCGTTCTTCATTTTTTCATGTTCAACTAGAAGATGAAGATGGTAAAAACCTGCGGTTGTTTGGTGTCGTTGTTTGCATTATTAATTACTACTCCATATAAGGGTCGGTTGGTTTGAGCAAAATTGGATGATTTCATATTCTTTTATTTTTAAGCTATGAATAGGTTAGGCAGTGTTGAAGATTTTGCCTCGCGTCTCCTCTTATAGCTCCAAAAAGTCCAATCAGTTAGTTTCTTGCATTTCTTGCATTGCAATGAAGAAAGCATAGACAACAATGATAGCTGTTAGAAGCAGTAGGCGGATTGCCCAACATAGCTAAGAATCCCAACAAAGACCAAACAAAACTCTCATTGTTAACTCCTTCCACACTATATCCCCTTTTCTTTCCTCTTCTTATTTAAGAAACAAGATGGTCTCGCCATTTTTCGGGTGGGAAAAATGTCTTGCACATCTTCTTCTACTCTCATCTTCAGCAGGAGTAGAGAATCAAGAAACAGTGGGACTTCATTGTTTCAGTATAATGGCCTCAAATTACTCGAGGCCACGCAGCTCGGCTTGGCTAGTTTAGATATTAAGGGGTTCGTTGCAACTTCAGGTGCATACGAATGTCTTTGATTCTGTGGTTATTTGCTTACTGTTGTTAGCTTATTCAGTGTTAGATTCTAACCTTTAGCTGAGTTACTTTTATGATGTGTCATATTAATATCTTTGATCATACTTTCAAATAACTTCTTTAACAATGGCTACTGCAGAATTTCGATCATCTTCTTATTGTTTCAGTTGCTTAATAACTAATGTAGTCCTGTTTATTTGTACCTCTTGGAAATAGATCGATTGTTAATCATTCTTGTGGCTTTTCTAATGAAGAAATTGAATACCTTTTTAAGTGGGTATGTTGACCAAGTGATGGTCTGTTTTGAGCAGCAAAATGTGGGAAGATCAAGGCAGTGGCTTCTCCAACTGTTTCCTCTCCGAAGAGAGAAACGGATCCCAAGAAAAGGATTGTGATCACTGGAATGGGCCTTGTTTCGGTTTTTGGAAGTGACATTGATACTTACTACAGCAATCTGCTGGATGGAGTGAGTGGCATCACTCCCATTGACAGATTTGATGCTTCGGATTACTCTGTTAGGTTCGCTGGCCAGATTCGCGACTTCTCTTCCAAGGGATATATTGATGGGAAGAATGACCGCCGTCTTGATGATTGCTGGAGATATTGCTTGGTTGCTGGGAAAAGGGCTCTTGATGATGCCACCCTAGGGAAACAAGTTGTGGATACTGTGAGAATTGAACCATTTGAATCTGAAGTTATTGATAATTCAATTCAGAAACAAACACGTAAAGCAATTTCGTTTCTGTGTTGCAGATGGACAAGACAAGAATGGGAGTGTTGGTGGGATCAGCAATGGGGGGCTTCACGTCTTTCAGTAATGGAGTCGAAGCCTTAGTTCTAAAGGGGCATAAAAAGATAACTCCATTTTTCATTCCTTATTCCATATCAAACATGGGGTCTGCATTGCTGGCTATAAACACCGGCTTCATGGGGCCTAATTACTCCATTGCAACAGCTTGTGCTACTTCTAATCACTGCTTCATTGCTGCTGCAAACCACATTAGACGAGGCGATGCAGATATCATGGTGGCTGGAGGAACAGATGCTTCAATCATTCCAATTGGAATCGGAGGTTTCATAGCTTGCAGAGCCTTGTCTCAGAGAAACGACGAACCACAGAGAGCGTCAAGGCCATGGGATAGAAACCGCGATGGTTTTGTCATGGGAGAAGGTGCTGGTGTGTTGGTATGTTATTTATTACATCTTTTACTAAGTTGCAGCATTTGTAGCTTCAAATATTCAGTTTATTAAACTAATGTGATTTCAGATAATGGAAAGTATGGAGCACGCCATGAAAAGAGGAGCCAAGGTTTATGCCGAGTATTTGGGAGGTGCAGCTACCTGTGATGCTCACCACATGACAGATCCACGCCCCGACGGGTTTGGTGTTTCCTCTTGCATAGTCAAGGGCTTGCAAGATGCTGGAGTGGCTCCTGAAGAGGTTCCCCATTTATTTTATTTATCTGTGATAGAAAATCAAACTGAATTTTGGTGTATGAATCAAGATTTTGAAATTTGCAAGTGATGACAGGTTAACTATGTGAATGCTCATGCGACATCAACGCCTGCTGGAGATCTGGCTGAGGTGAATGCTATCAAGAAAGTCTTCAAGAACACCTCTGAGTTGAAGATGAATGGCACCAAGGTCAATTAGTTAATAATCCCATCTAGCTAGACTAAGTTATTGCCCCAATATATGTGATGATTTTTCAACGTGCTTGGTTTAGTCAATGATCGGACATGGACTTGGCGCTGCTGGTGGATTGGAAGCGATAGCTACGATCAAAGCAATCAACACAGGATGGTTACACCCCACAATCAATCAATATGTAAGCTTTTCTGCAACTAGTAATTATCTCTATGATCATCTCCTAATTCTAAGTGTTGTATATGTGTAGGACTTGGAGCCTAATGTCACCATCGACACTGTCCCGAATGTAAAGAAGCAGCATCAAGTAAATGTTGGTGTGTCTTCCTTCTCCGCCAAATCCAACTCTTTAAATCATAATATTTCAAGTAGAAACCATTGTGCAATACTACTAAATGATGCAGCAGCTTCTTATGGTTTGGTGTCTGATTTATTTGTATTGTATTGCAGCCATATCTAATTCATTTGGCTTTGGAGGCCATAATTCAGTTGTTGTCTTCGCGCCCTTCAGCCCATGAAACGATCTCACACAAGCTCGACTCGTCCTCAGCAGCGACAGATCTTTGCTAGCTCTCCTACATTTTAAGTAGGGATTTTAGCAAAGTATATGCTTCATTCAGATCATGTGTCTTGAAGCATTTAGTTATCTGTCCTTGCTTGAGTTTTGGTGCGTTGTTTAGGCCCTAATTGAATTCTACTCCCTCCATCCCGTGAAGTTTGAGTAGTATTCATTTTTGAGTTGTCCAGCGAAGCTTGAGCACTTTTTTTATATGGCAAAAGTTTTTCTATTATTCACCTTTTCACTTTTTCACTTTTTCATCTATTAGACTTAACACATAAAATACCAATTTTTTAAACTTCGTACTAAAAATAATTGCTCAAGCTTCGCGGGACAGAGAGAGTAATTGTGATTAATAAACTCTGATGGGTGATTAATAAACTTTAATTAAAGATTGATGAATCTTAATTAGAATGATGAGTCGTGCATCCGAATGTACAGAATCTTTTATATTTTCTATTGGGTAAATGTCACTTTATGTCCCATCGTTTGGTCGAATTATCGATTATGTCCCAACTTTTCAATAATATCCAATCGGTACTCAACCTAAAAACATTTTTTCAATTGTGTCCCCTAAAAAAATTTCGGCCCCTGGCGCGCTGAAAACTGTGACGTGGAAATATTAAAACAGCTGAATTTGCCAGCTATAATAAACTTTAAAATATATATATATAATTATGTGGCACTAAAACAATACTAACGAGTGTGAAGGAAAAAAACCCAAATCAGCACTAAAAAATTCAGAAGTTTGGGAAAAGTGAAGAACTCTTCGTCGGGCAAGGGCATCTACGCTGGCCGCCTCTCCAAGCTCGTCGCCGCCACGAAATACGCGTTCGATGCAGTGGCCTCTCCTCTCAAGTACCCTTCCTCTGTTCCAATCGTGCGATGATTTCGAAACCTAATTTTTCGTTTTTCTTGTTTTTTTATTTTTTATTTTAATTGTTGTTTTCTTGTATAGCATTATCTCCGTGTTGTATTTTTCCACAAGCCGTTTCATTCGGTGTTTTTTTATGTGAACTAGTATGTGCCCGCTCGTGCGATGCACGACCATCATCAAAATTGAACGATAATTTAAATAAATAAATAAAAATATTAAACATAATATATATATATATATATATATAAGTAAATATAAACATGAATGATCTCAATAAAAAATAAATTATTCACAATATAATCTCAATAAAAATATCAATATGAAAACATTAGAATTTTCAATTATTGAAATAGCAATTAATTGATTTAATTGATAATGTGTATAAATTTATAAATAAATAAATTATGAAATATCAAAAGCAAGTATAGATGATAATGAGTATCGTTATGGATCATATAATATTCTAAGATGTACAAAACTATTTATTTACATATAATATAACTATAGTTTAATATAGTTTTCGAATGCATATTTAAATCATATTTATGAGGTCATTTTGTTTATGCTCAAATTTTAAAATAAAGTTACAATGTATACATTTTTTTTTTCAATTGGAAAGTGAAAAAATAAAGGGTTTAACATGAGAAATGTGTCGTTCATTTTCCAAAATAAAATGTATACAATTTCAGTAAATTTAAATAAATGTGCTACTAAAAAATTAAACTCTTCAATTTACTTTTATTTTTTATTTTTAAAGAAAATCGATAATGGTTCTCTAATTACTGATTTTCCAATGAGTAATTTTGAAGCTTAAAAATTCGATTTTTAAGATATACTATATATTAGTTATTTATCTACAAATTTATATTAATATAAAGTTGACCTTTAAAAAAATATTTTTAAGCTAAAGATTTCTAAAATGAACAAATATAAGTTTCATCATTGTAATTGCATTAAACTGATATAATAAAAATATAAATAGTAAAATATAAAAAATACTGATATATAGTAAAAACATAAAAAATAAAATAAAAAAATATGGAAAAAGGAATGAAAGAACCGTGAATTTTAAAAAATGAGAAATGAGAGAGGAGATGATAGAGGAGAGAAGAGAGAGGACATAGAAAAAAATAATTTGGTGACTTTAAACTATAATAACTTATTGGTTTTAAATTTATTTTTTATAATTTTTACATCAAATTAAAGATATCGTCATTATCTTTAATTTAACATCCATATTGAATATTTTTTTATAAATTAAAGTTGATGATTTTAAAAGAGAATCAAAATTATAAGAAGAAAAATAAAGAGAGAGAAATTTTGGTGGGAAAAAGTTTACGTTAAGAATCCTCTTTTATATTATATATAGATATCTATGTGTTGTATTATTAGCTTTATTTGTTATAAGATATCTTGTGTTGTATTTTTGGGGGTTCCTGCAAGCATATTTTTTTTGTTACTTGATGTGTATAATATCTTCCATTTTTCCAAACTTCTTCAATTTTGAGGGTTGATTTGGGTTATTTTTCTTCTCAGACTCGTTAGTATTGTTTTAGTGCCACATAATTATATCTTTTTTTAAAAAAATTATAATAGCTGGCAAATCCAACTGTTTTAATATTTTCATGTCACAGTTTTTGGCGTGCCACGTCAACTTTCGGGCGCCGAAAATTTTTTAGGGGACACAATTAAAAAAGGGAAAAGGTGCAAATTGGCCCCCGAATTAGTGGCCCCTATAGCGTATAACCCCTCTTACTCACTGTGTGTGCAACTAAACCCCTAAACTCCGAGAAAAGGGTGCAAATTCCCCCCTCTGACTAACGGCTGTTAACGACGTTAGGTCAGAGGGGGGAATTTGCACCATTTTCTCGGAGTTCAGGGGTTTAGTTGCACACACAGTGACTAAAGAGGGTTTTACGCTATAGGGGCTATTACTTTAGGGGCTAATCTACATCTTTTCCCTTTTTTAATTAACTCTCATCTCTCTCACTCAGCCCTCTTTCTCTCTCGGCCACTACACCGCCGCTAACGGTGGTTGAATCGACAAGTTGTAGGATCATCTTTTATCAGCAACACAAACGATTAATCCATCAAATCGACATTATATAGGAATAGCGAAAATAAGTAGGTTATGATCGTTAAATTGTGAGAGGCGTCAAATTTGGCGATGGCGCCGACGCCTTGCCAAACATCACAAACAGTTCAATCCTTCGTCCTCTTCAGAGGAGAATCGAGCAGGAGACGGCTCTCCGGCCGGGTGCGGCTGCACTGGAGCCATGGATTGGCTGCTTGCCGGCCTTTTAGCAGCGGTGGCGGCGATTTCGTCGTATTTGAGAGAAAGAGGCGACTCATCATCGAGAAAAGCTAGGGCTCGCGATCTATCACAGATTGAGATAGAGGGCATGTGGTGGGTGTCGTTGGCGGTAGGCGGCCGGTTTGCCGGATATCGCGGCGATGATTTCGGACCGAAGGGGGGAATTAGGGCTCGTCATTAACGTTGAGCGTGTGCAGCCGAGAAAGCTCCGGGGTTTAGGGCCCAGGAGAGAGGGAAAGGGGCGGTACCCTCGGCTAGCCTCGCCGGAGCTTTAATCAGCGGCGACGGCGATCAGATTTTGGAGGAGGAGGGCTTCCTGTTTTTTTGTCCGTGACTTTTTGAGAGAAAACATAGATGAGAGATAATTTTAAAAAAAGAAAGGAAAATGTGCAGATTAACCCTTGAAGTAGTAGCCCCTGTAGCGTAAAACCCCCCTTAGTCACTGTGTGTGCAACTAAACCCCTGAACTCCGAGAAAAGGGTGCAAATTCCCCCCTCTGACCTAACGTCGTTAACAGCCGTTAGTCAGAGGGGCGAATTTACACCCTTTTCTTGGAGTTCAGGGGTTTAATTGCACACACAGTGAGTAAGAGGGGTTATACGCTATAGGGGCTACTACTTTGGGGGCCAATCTGCACCTTTTCCCATTAAAAAATATTGTTAGATTGAGTACTGACTCATCCTAAAACACCTAACGGATGGACTCGAATTTATACGAGGTCGTCCTAGGGTGGTAAGGTGACTCAAGTCGTCTCACAAGGAAGACTTAGCAGGGCTCTAATCGTATTGCTCACAAGAAACTTAAAAGAAATCTAAACACTCTAATCGGGTAATTGGGTCTGTCACTAACTCGCTCTCTAATCACCAAGGCATAAACAGAAAGAAACAATAAACATTAACTAATGTAGAAAACATATAAGAACTAAGGACATGCGATTGAACATTAAACCGATTACTAAGGTTTAACCTAAAGCTTTAAACAAACGATCATATTAATAACCTTCAATCAATTTAAACCAAAAGCATGAAAACTAAATCAATCATCCGATTCAAGTACAATGAAACCTAAATCACCATAAAAGAAATCTCTAAACATTCACCAACAAGAAGGGAAAAACGTAAGCAATAGCAACGAACTACGAATCACGTAGATTATCTAAACTCAACAACAATGATCTCCAATCATGACATTCATCAAAACACAAACAAAGATTCAAATATACCAAGGATTCATAAAACCAAGAGAATCTAGAATCAACAACAATAATCTTCAATCATCACATTAATCAAAAGCATAAAACACAAAACTCAATTAATCAAAGGATTCATATAACCAAGAGAATATAGAATCAATAACAATGATCCTCAATCATCATATTCATCAAAGACAAGAAACAAAAACTCAAATAACCAAAGGATTCATAAAACAAAGAGAATCAAAGGAGTTCTTACAAAATTAAGCAATCCAATGAGTCCAAGATGTTCTTGATGTTTCTAACTCCCCTAAAACTGAAGAAAAACTAAGAGAAATCGTCTATGGGCTGCTGGGGACGAAAGTCCTTTAAATAGAAACCCTAGGGATGGGTTTTAAACTAAAAAAAGATGCTGTCGGATCTGCACAGAGGCGGCGGCGCCGTGACACGGCGGCGCCGTGTGCCCCCTTCGCAGTTTGGGCACGGCGGCCGCCGTCACACGGCGCCCGCCGTCCACTGCAATGCGCAGCGGTTTTGTTTTGGCCCGTTCTCCCTCGTTTCAAGTCGGATTTTGGATCCGTTTTCGCCTACGAACTCGTATCGAGACGAACTTCGATTCTTCTTCAAACCAATCAACTAAATTCTGACTTTATTTTTGTCCACATATCAATCAATTTGAGCACAAAATCCTGAGACAACAAAATTAGCACAAAAGCTCAAATCATTCAACTCTTAAGTGAAAGAGACCAAAATAAAAGTCAATATAAGACGTAAACACCCACAAATTCATCACAAAATAGGGCTAAACAACCCCCCCACACTTAAATCCTTGCTTGTCCTCAAGCAACAATCACAACATCGAAAGAAAATCCACAAGCGATTCTTCTCACCAAGCAAAACACCAACCAATCCAAGTCTTTCAAGATATCAATGTCCCCAATCAAGTGTTCAAAGTTAAGGTTTAAGATGCAACAACAAGATGATACCACTCGATCCGATCAGACCCAATTCTCCGCTAGGGGTGAATTTCCTAATGCAATTTCCTTTATAATCATATCTCCATCCTTTTTCACATTTTTTTTTTCATTTTTTCGCATTTCACTTCTCTTTTTTTTTTTTTTTTTTTTTTTTTTTTTTTTGGGTCAAGTTGTTTTCGCTCTTAATAGATAAGCCGAAAATCACGAGATTGAACTTTTGAAGGTGATCCAAAATGTTCTCGTGTGGTTTCTCATGCTCATAATGAAGCCATCAGGGGAGCAGAGACCCAGAGCTATCAAAAACTCAACAACCAACCAAACACTTCAACACAGAGAATGATATTAGGAATTTGCACTGAAAACACTCCCCCTAGCATCTACCGGACAAATCACGTCAAAAGTTGCTCATCAGGGTGCTTCACCAAAACCTTAAACTAATTACACTTCATTGGGAACAAATCAATCATGAAAGACAAGGATAACAAACAACACAGACACAGTCCAGAATCGCCAATGAACCACTATCAACATGCGATGCACTTAAGAACGAGCAAAAAAAACAAGACAAGGGGACCATTCGCCCCAACACAAGAAAGCCCAAGAACACAACAAGAAAACACCCACAGGAATTACAAATACCAACAAACACCCCACGCTTAAAATCTGGCACTGTCCTCAGTGCAAACAAAAAGAGGGGTGAAAGAGGAAACTTCCCTAAATACCGATCCAGTGGTGAGTCTGTAGTGTCCCACGATGTCTGCCCAACTCTCATCCCTAGAACAGACAATCTCCAACGCAACAACCTGCACCAACAACAGAAGCAACAAAACATAACACAAACAAAACGAAAGAAAAACGAAACAAGAAAAAGCAAGAAAACATGGGTTGCCTCCCATGCAGCGCTAGTTTTTAAGTCGCCAGCCCGACTAAGAGAACCCCCTTAACCAAAATCCGATTGAAGCTCCAGCTGCCTTAGCGCCCTTGTAAACACATCTTCTTGAATTGCAGCTGTGGGTCCTCCACATAAGTGCTCCATGCTCATATCCTTGGATGGCCCTCTATCCACACATCCAACGAGATTGCGTAACCTAACCTCATCAAGCTTTTCTTCCAATAACAAGGCACACAGAAGGCCTTGCTCTTTATCATCTTCCTCTTGCAGCTTATCCAGAAATTCCTGCTCAATGTCAGCCTCGTCCTGCAAATTAGCAAGGAATTCCTCCACAATCTCGTCCTCCTCCTGTAACTTATCAAGAAAATCCTGCACAATACAGTCCTCATCCAAAACATCAAATGTTTCAACATAAGAGCAGATTTGAATTAAGGAAGTTGGGGGTAGTAGGTTTTTTATCAAAAGCTGAGAATGTTACAGCTCTACCTGCCCCTGCCATACTTACAGTTCCCGTACCCACATCAATGCGAGTATGGGTGGTAGCCATAAAGGGTCGGCCAAGTAGCACGAGATGCCCATTCTCGCCTCTAATCCCTTTTCCCTCATCAAGGACAACAAAATCAACCAAGACACTAATCCCCCCTAACAACCACCTCAACATCCTCAACAAGGCCCCGTGGGCTACTAATAGAGCCGTCAGCTAGCTCTATCTTCATATTCGTGCATTTCAGCCTTTTATTACCCAATTTCTCAAAAATATCAAACGGCATCAAATTGACTGCCGCGCCCAAATCAAGCATTCCAAACACCTTTTCAACCCCACCTAAGCTAATATCAAAAATAAAGCTACCTGGATCTCCTTGCTTGGGTGGTGGTTGGTCTAGTGCAACAGTGACGGGTGGCAGTGGCTCATTGGGGCATTGGGTAGCCTTGATTGCCTGCACAGTTTTGCTTCTCCATCTCCCCATGGTTATTGGGGCCTTGTCCTTGACTACCTCAACGGCATGAGCTTGATGCGGCTGTTTGTCCTGGTTCGGGAACTTTCCGGTCGGCTGTTCTTGCTGCAGCTGATTTAGGGCTCCTGTTAGTTGCCCAACTGTAGTCTCGAGGCGCTTGATGGTAGCACTCTGAGACTCCATGTTCTGTTTGGTCATCTCCATGAAGGACTGCATGGTGTCCTCGAGAGACGGCTTCTGCGATTGAGCTTGCTTCTGAAACTGTTGGGGGGCATTCTGGTATTGCTGCTGCTGCTGAAAATTCCCTTGTTGCATAGGGAACTGTTGATACTGCTGATACTGCGGGGGCTGCTGCTGCTGATAAGCTTGAGTGTAGTTCTGCTGCTGAGCTCTCCAACCCGAATTGGAGCTTTGTTGCCCTTGATTAAAGATAGGCCTCTGTTCAAACTGAGGCCTCCCCGGATAGCTCTGAGCAGCATAGACCTCTGTTTCTCCTTCAGGTGTGAATCCCCCCATGCGATGGCACGCGTTGGTTCCATGACCAAAATCGCCACATATTCCACATCCTTCTGCTGGTGGCGCGTGAACTGGTGGGGCTTCTGCCTGGCTCATCTTGAGGTGCTGAACTTGCCTCATCAATTCTGCTACTTGCTTCTGCAGCTCATTATTTGGGGCTACGGCATTGGCTTCGACCCTCCTTCCTCTAACTGATTTTTGTTGAGAACTCGCTGCAAGTGTGTTGAAAATCTCCTTGAGCTCATCAGGTGTCTTCCGGGCAATGTTGCCCCCTGCTGTACTGTCCACCATAAATTGTGCCGTCTGAATCAATCCGTCATAGAAAAACTGCATCAACATGACGGATGCTAACTGGTGCTGTGGGCACTGGCGGAGGAGCTCTTGGAATCTCTCCCAAGCCTCGTGGAAAGGCTCGTCAGCTCCTTGCATGAAGTTCATTATTTGGCTCCTAATCTCCTGTGTCTTGTGGCTAGGATAGTACTTGAGCATGAACTTCTCACATGCCTCTCCCCATGTGGTGATGGAGTTCGGCGGCAGGGACAGTAACCACGTCCTAGCTCGGTCCTTGAGTGCATAAGGTAAGCACTTGAGTCTCAACTGATCCTCGGTGAGTCCCGACAGTGGGAAGGTTTGCACTTGAGAGCAGAAGTCACGGATGAACTGCAAGGCGTCCTCACTGGGCATCCCATGAAAGAGCGGCAGCAAGTTTGAGTCGTTGGGCTTCAGATTATAATTCCGGACCGCCGTGGGAAACACTATTGCAGACGTGCTAGTGTTCCCGATAACAGGCCTGGAAAAATCCCCCATATACTGTACGTTCTGCTCTGCCATGTTTTCTTGGTCAGGATTAGGCCGAACTTCTTCTTCTCCTTCCGAGTGCAAAGGAGGTGTATCCTTGATGGCTTCCAGAATGGGATTGGAAGCGATTCTCTCGTCACGTTCTCCCTCTTGGGACTGTGATTCCACAAAGTTCCTCGAACTGGACTCGAATTCCTCCTCCAGGTTTAAAAGGACCTCACGAGGTCGGTGAATGTTGTCAAAGTAAGGCACTAGCTTTCTCTTCAAGCTACGGCGACCTTGCATACACAACACTAGCAAACCAAATCAAACGCACCGGAGGGAGAAAATAACCAAGTCAAAAGAAAGAAACAAAAATAAACACGGAAAACAATGCAACACAATTAAATGCCTAAAGCCTTCCCCGGCAACGGCGCCAAAATTTGACTCATCCTAAAACACCTAACGGATGGACTCGAATTTATACGAGGTCGTCCTAGGGTGGTAAGGTGACTCAAGTCGTCTCACAAGGAAGACTTAGCAGGGCTCTAATCGTATTGCTCACAAGAAACTTAAAAGAAATCTAAACACTCTAATCGGGTAATTGGGTCTGTCACTAACTCGCTCTCTAATCACCAAGGCATAAACAGAAAGAAACAATAAACATTAACTAATGTAGAAAACATATAAGAACTAAGGACATGCGATTGAACATTAAACCGATTACTAAGGTTTAACCTAAAGCTTTAAACAAACGATCATATTAATAACCTTCAATCAATTTAAACCAAAAGCATGAAAACTAAATCAATCATCCGATTCAAGTACAATGAAACCTAAATCACCATAAAAGAAATCTCTAAACATTCACCAACAAGAAGGGAAAAACGTAAGCAATAGCAACGAACTACGAATCACGTAGATTATCTAAACTCAACAACAATGATCTCCAATCATGACATTCATCAAAACACAAACAAAGATTCAAATATACCAAGGATTCATAAAACCAAGAGAATCTAGAATCAACAACAATAATCTTCAATCATCACATTAATCAAAAGCATAAAACACAAAACTCAATTAATCAAAGGATTCATATAACCAAGAGAATATAGAATCAATAACAATGATCCTCAATCATCATATTCATCAAAGACAAGAAACAAAAACTCAAATAACCAAAGGATTCATAAAACAAAGAGAATCAAAGGAGTTCTTACAAAATTAAGCAATCCAATGAGTCCAAGATGTTCTTGATGTTTCTAACTCCCCTAAAACTGAAGAAAAACTAAGAGAAATCGTCTATGGGCTGCTGGGGACGAAAGTCCTTTAAATAGAAACCCTAGGGATGGGTTTTAAACTAAAAAAAGATGCTGTCGGATCTGCACAGAGGCGGCGGCGCCGTGACACGGCGGCGCCGTGTGCCCCCTTCGCAGTTTGGGCACGGCGGCCGCCGTCACACGGCGCCCGCCGTCCACTGCAATGCGCAGCGGTTTTGTTTTGGCCCGTTCTCCCTCGTTTCAAGTCGGATTTTGGATCCGTTTTCGCCTACGAACTCGTATCGAGACGAACTTCGATTCTTCTTCAAACCAATCAACTAAATTCTGACTTTATTTTTGTCCACATATCAATCAATTTGAGCACAAAATCCTGAGACAACAAAATTAGCACAAAAGCTCAAATCATTCAACTCTTAAGTGAAAGAGACCAAAATAAAAGTCAATATAAGACGTAAACACCCACAAATTCATCACAAAATAGGGCTAAACAAGTACCGATTGGATATTATTGAAAATTTGGGACATAATCGATAATTCGACCAAACGATGGGACATAAAGTGACATTTACCATTTTCTATTTACTCATTTTCCATAATCTTTTGTATCAAAAGTCGTGAAGTGTCGACTTTCAAGATTTATTGCAGAAATAATTTGATGTTGCAGTTTATTTAGAGTTTTGTTTTTTTAAATCTATAATACTAGTACATTATCTGGAGCTTTTCGAGAATAAGCCCACGTTTGGTTGGGTGTTTTTAGAGGTTGGAAAGGGATTCAATTAATTGAATCCATTACTTGTTGTTTGGTTTGTGTAATGAGTTAACCATTACCCTTATTTGAGGGTAACACAATCACCCAATTTGTTACCCCTCAAAATAGAGGGGAAACAAAAGAAAGGAAATCCCTTCATAATGACTCATTTCCATTGCTAAACCAAACACTCAATAAAAGTAATGGTTATTGTTACCGTTACACTCATTTATTTGATTCCATTCCCTTTCCATTTCTCTACTTAAACCAAACGAGCACTAAGTATATTTTGAGTGTGAACTTTTAAAATTTAATAAAACTGTGTATGGACTCTTACAATAATTAAAGAATTAGAAATAATATGCGTGTCTTGATTTAGTTGATTAATGTTTAAGATCAAAGGTCATAGATTTGAGTCCATTGTCCGTAATCTAATCTTTAAATTTAAGTTTTAATTGTTAACTTATCAAAAAAAAAATTAAAATTAATTCATGGTCACTTTATCCACAAAAAATAATAGTATATTTTTGTCATTTTGAGACGTCAACAAAAACTAGTCAATTTTCAAATTTGAAAACTTTCTATAAATGGTTGGTCATTTTCTCTATTCATAATATAATTAATTATTTTTATTAAGACTATATTTTAAATGGAATCATTTCTCCACTCATAAGAAACTCAACAATTTTCATTAAAACTTGTATCTTTCTCCTTTTAGGACTGTTTTTTGTGGATGGAGCGAGTATAATTTTACCAAATAATACCTTCTTCATCTTATTAATAATAGCTCACTTTCGTTTTCTGCATATCCAATTAATAATGACACATTCCAAAAAAAGAAACACTTTCTATCACAAAAAATTATAGGCTCCACCATTTTCCATTACTTCTATCTTTTAATCACTCTATTTCTTAATAATTGTACTTGAAAATAGGTAGTTATACTTAGTGGGGCGAATGGAGTAGTATTGGACAAAATTGCCTTGCAGGTTGCCTCAAATATTAATTAAATAATTATTAATTAATTTATCGATACTCATTAAAATTCATTAATTTCAATTAGAGTAATATTTAATTAATTAAAAATAAATAATAAATAAAAGGCTTGGGTTCCAGCTGCACCTCAAGTTCAACCATGAGTAGGAGTGAGCAGAATCCGACCAAAATCGCTGAACCGAATAGATCAGTATCAATTCGATCGGTCTGGCAACAAAAATCAATTCGGGGCGATTCCACAATTAAGAATCGAAATGTTATCAATTCGGTTTCGACTATGGACTATTCAAACCCATCGAAAATCGAATTGACCCGCTATAATTAATAAATATATATTTTATTAATACTTCATTATTCATAACTTAAATATTTTTCTTTTGTGAACCTTAAAAATCTAATGTTTCAATTATAACTAGAACGATCTCCCGTGCGATGCACGGCGAGTATCGAAATTAAACGACATCAATTACTCAATGATATTATGGATTTGAAAACGTAAATTTTCAATGTATAAAGTGTAATGACAATTATAGTTATTAAATAATTAATAATTATTTGATAATGAAAATTAACATTATACTTTATTATAATTATAAAGTATGATGCATCATAATAAATAAATAATTCACAAATATAAAAAAATATTTGAAATTATATTTTTTTAATATATATACTCATTTCATCTACAAAGTTATATTAACATTAATACAAAAAAATTATTTTTAAAAAAGAGTTATAAAATGAACCAATATATATTCCTTCACCTCTATTACATTTAAACTATTATAATTTAAAAAATATATGTAAACACAAACACATGATATTTACTTATTTTTATCTAAAAATACAAAAAAGAAAAAAAGAAAAATAATTAAATTAATATAATAGAAAAAAGTAAACAGATCATTAAAGAGAAAATTAACACTCATTAAAATAGAGAGGAAAGAACAAAATACTATATTTTAAAACTTTAAATAATCATAACTTATTCATTCTAAATTAATTTTTTATCAAAAGAGGAAAGATAAAAGATTTTTTGTAGTAAAGAGAGAGAGAGAGAAAAAAAAATATATATATATATAATAACAATAATTATTAAATTACAATTAAACAATTACGATATAATAACAACAATAATAATAGTGCAAAAAAGGAAGAGATAAAAATATATAAAAGAATAGAGAAAAAGAAAGAAGAGAGATAAAAATAATTATCAGAAAATTTTTAATTATAATAACTTATTTGTTTCAAATTCATATTTTATGATTTTTATACCAAATTAAAGATCTTGTTATTATCTTTAATTTAAGATACATGCAGAATATCTTTTCATATATCAATTTTAATTTTTTTTTTAAGAAAATCACTCAAGTATGAAAGAGAGAGTAGAAGAGAGAGAAATTGTATGAAAAACATAGTGAAAAAAATAAAACGTGTGATAGAGAGATAGGAGAGAGAAAATGTGGAAAAAATGCATAAAGTAAACAAAAATTGGAAGGAAAGAGAAAAATTGGTGGAAATAAAAACTGGTGTTTCATATATATATATATATATAGATTCCACAAAGTAAACAATCAAAGTGACAGCGGCGCCGTGTGACCTCGTCCAGCTCCAATCGAGTCGGTGTACCCTCCTCTCTGGTCGTGGCGCCGTTCGCACGACTCAGCACCAGCCGACAGTCGTCCCCCATTCGCACTAGTCATCCGATGTCCACCCGCGGGCCGTGACTCAACGGTCTACTACATCTAATCGCCATTCGGGATCACCTTGCTCTTCTCCAGCGTCGCACCAACCTTGACAACACAAGTTTCTCCTTCAAGTGAGTAATTATATTCCATTTTGTAAATCAATTGAGTTTTGGTGATTTGCAAAATCTAAGAGGGTGTGTGGCTAAGCTTATTTTAAAGAGTTTATAAGTTCTTTAAGCTTATAATATGTTTCAAGAGTTTATAAGATGTAGTAGTTTTTTAAGAGTTTATTAGTTAGAGAGAGAAAATTGAAGAAAAATGAAATTAGAATGATATATGATGAAAATAAAAAATAATAGTTGAGTTATTTTTGTAAAATGAGTGTTACTTATAAGATAATGTGAAAATAAGTTAGGGCAGAAGAACTTATTTTTTTGCGAGCTTATAAGCTCTTAGAACTTACTTTTACAGTTTATAAGCGATTTAGAAGCTTATTTTGGCAAATACTTTGAAGGAATTTATAAGCTCCTAAACAACTTATAATTAAGCTATTTTAAAGAGATTATGAGCTCAGTCAACCTCTATGTCGGACTCATAAATATGATTGGCACTAACCTTGTCCAGAAATGGAAAAATATGATTTTGGTAAAGAAACATACCCCAAATGAAAAACAATAATGCTATTTGGACAAAATTTGTCCGGATAAAATAGGGTTAAATACTTTACAAAATAAAGTTATTTATAAATTCTGGTTCAAAATAAAATAGCATTTAGTTAGTTTTATTGTGTTATTTATATATTGTAATTTTTTAATAAATTTTTAATAAATTTTTTAAT
Organism: Salvia miltiorrhiza; assembly: GCF_028751815.1. Taxonomy (NCBI): domain Eukaryota; kingdom Viridiplantae; phylum Streptophyta; class Magnoliopsida; order Lamiales; family Lamiaceae; genus Salvia; species Salvia miltiorrhiza. The sequence continues at coordinate 46,443,568 of NC_080391.1, forward strand.
TATTATTATTATTTTTAAAGTACACAAACTACAAATAAAATAACAAAAAATAAAAAAAATTGTTAAAAAATTTCGAAAAAAATTACAATATGGAAAAAATAATAAAACTAACTAAATCTTTTAAACTTGAATCAAAATTTATAAATATATTGATTTTTAAAAAAATTGAGCCTTATTTTTGTCCGGACAAATTTTGTCCAAATAGCACTACTCAATGAAAAATTGATGCGAAATATATTTTGGTGAAGAAACATACCCCAAATTTTAGAATGACCTTCGCTATTATTGGGCAATTGAGATGTTAGTGGTAATTGCAAAATATTAAAATGATATCGTAGTTGTAATAAGGGGTTAATGCCCATAAATCCTTTAACTATTAGGGATTTCGCATTTTGCATCACGTACAGAATTTCAGCCATAGTATATCACAACTAAACACCCGATCGCTTTTTGCATCCGGCGAAGAATTCTGGCGACATAACTTAGCTTACGTGTCCAATTTTTTTTATGACAGAGCATATTAAATCCTACACGGCAATGACATGGTAATTTATTTTTTTAATAACTGACGATTAATGAAACGACGTCGTTTTGCCTAGTACTAAATGACGTCGTTTCATTTGGGCGGTAAAATTACACGATAATTAGGGTTAATCCCCAACAGTCATTCACTTTTCATTGCATATCACATTTTTCTTCATCTGGTCCCCCCTTCATTGAATCACCATTGACTTCGACTGTTGCTGGCCCTACAACATCCGCAAATCTTTGTCGCATTCCCTGGATTTGGTGCTTTTAATGGTGCCTCAATGGTAGGTCATCTCTTAACTTTAGTAGAAATGTCAGTGCATGTGGTAGAGTATAGGGTTTTGTGTATGTATAGTTTATTGCGGGTGGTAGGACCTCTTGTCATGTTATTATCATTTTCGAAGTGTTGGTTTGTGCACTGTATAGTATTTTTGTATTGTGCGCCATTTGTTTATTGTTGGTGTCAGTTGTTTATTGCTTTCTCATTTGTTTATTTTGCAGTACAAAATTCGCCATTAATATCAGTTGGGGTGGCAAGTTTGTGACAAAACCAAATGGTAGATATTTGTATTGTGGAGGTGGGTTTAATCTTAGGATGCCCCTAGATTCATATAGGTTTGGCTACTTTGACTTAGAGCATGAGATTAAGAGCTTGGGGATACACAAATGGAGTAGAATAACGTACGTATAGAATCCCAGAGACTGATGTGTACATGGACATAAATGGAGATAGGGAAGTGATGGCAATGTTAGATATGTTGCATCATAAATTGAGGGTGTTATTCATTTATGTGGAAGGGGCTTTGACATTAGATCAGCTTACAGAAGCTGATGTGTTGGGCAGGGGAGATGAGGTTGGGGCAGGGGTAGTTGATAATGATGGTGGTGCTGTGGATAATGAGGCTGAGGCAGGGCTAGTGGATAATGAGGCTGAGGCTGAGGCAGGGGCAGGGGATAATGCGACAAGGGCAGGGGCTAATGAGGAGAGGGGGTGGAAGAAGATGAGAGTTATAGTGATGATACTGAATGGATTCCAGAAGCTGAGGCATGTGTGGACTCTGATGTAAGCATAGATAACTTAGATTACATATCAGATGAGGAATTCATCTAATCAAGAGTTAATCTAGTAGATTTAGGGAATTTGTTTGATCTTGCTGATACTGCAGAGGCCATAGAAGACTTTGACACTGGAGTAGACAAGCTTTCTGAATATGAGGGCAGTGATGATGATGTTCAATCATCTGAAACTGATGAGGATGAAGAGGGTGAGAGGCACATGAAGAAGAGGGTGATCTATGACCCTAAGTGTGTGCATGCTGACCTTCAGATAGTACTAGGTATGCAATTTGAAGATGGTCTTCAATATAGGAGCGCATTGACCACTCTGGCCATAGAAACAGGAAGGTTTATTCACTTTAGAAAGGTTAGTAAAAAGAGTTGCCTAGCTAAGTGTACTCCTCCTTGTCCATGGAGGGTGCTAGGTAGTCATCTTAGGAAAGAAAGAATCTTTATCATTAAAAAATATGATGGTGTCATACATATAACAGACAAACAAAGAACAAGATGATTGGGAGCAACTGGATTGCACAAAGGTACCTAAATGTGTTTAGGGTATGGTATGATATGAGCATAAAGAAGTTGAGAGATGATATTTTGGTGAGATTCAAGACGGAGGTGACTAGAGATAGGTTGTATAAAGCTAAGAGGAAGGCTCAGGAAATGGTGAGGGGATCTGTGGATGTACACTATGGGAGTATTAGAAGGTATCTTGCTAAGCTTGAAAGAGTAGATATTGAAGGTAGGTTTGAGTTGATTTTGAAAGAGGGTAATGTGTTCAAAGGGCTGTATATTGGGTTTTCTTCTTTAAGAATGGGGTTCAGGAGGAGCTGTAGGCCAGTTGTAGGGTTAGATGGGTGTTTCCTCAAGACCTATTTGGGAGGAATCTTGTTATGTGCCACAGGAAATGATGGAAATAATCAAATGTTTCCTGTGGCATGGGCTGTAGTTGAAATAGAGAACGAAGCATGTTGGACATGGTTTTTCAAGCTATTGTGTGAGGATCTTGAAGTTGGAGATGGTGAAGGTTGGAGCTTTATATCTGACCAGCAAAAGGTAAGAAGCTATTGTTGGTTTTGAAATTTCAGTTCATTATACATGATATGACACTAATGTTAAGCTTTTTTATTTTAGGGACTTGAGAATGCAGTGCATTCTATTGCACCTCGTGCTGAGCATAGAAATTGTGCGAGACATGTATATATGAACTGGAAGAAACTGTACAAAGGGATTACACTAAAGAACTTGTTTTGGAAGGCTGCTAGGTGCACCAATGATGCTGACTTCAAGTTGGCAGTCCAAGATCTCAAGAGAGAAAATCAGGCTGCATTTGATGATTTCATGGCAAGAGATTATAAAAGGTTTTGCAAAGCCTTCATCTCTACACAAGTTTGCAGTGATTCCATTGACAACAATATCAGCAAGACATTCAATGGCTACATCCTTGCAGCAAGAGGTAAGCATATCATTCATATGCTTGAAGAGATTAGAACTAGCTTGATGGTTAGGCAGGTGGGAAAATATAATAAAATGCGACAATGTGATGATAGAATATGTTCTGCCATTAGGAATATTGTTGAAAGGAGGAAGGATGGTGCTAGCCAATGTGTTGTTTATCCTGCTTTACGAGAGAAGTTTGAGGTGCATCATTTTGCTGAAAATTTTGTAGTTAGTCTTAATGATAGAAGTTGCACCTGTAGAGTTTGGAATTTGTCTGGTATTCCATGTATTCATGTTTTAGCTGTGGTTCATTACATGAACCTGGATGTATGTGACTATGTCAACGATTACTACACTGTGGGGAGATACTTACTGGCATATGAAGAAGGTCTGCAACCCATTAGAGGGCTACAGATGTGGCCTGATGTAGAAGGTGAAAAAGTGAAGCCTCCAAGTTTCACGAAGAGAGCTGGCAGACCAAAGAAGAAGCGGGTCAGGGCAATGGAAGAAAGGGAAGGCCAGAGGCTCAGCAAGCATAGTGTGGCCATGCATTGTGGGAGATGTGATGCGTCTTCGACTTTTGGGCCATTTGGCCCTATTTTTCTCTTTATTTGTGTCAGTACAGGTCTGTCCGGGGGAAAAACAAAGTTGTGGAGGAAGGAAGGTCAGTAGAGTGGAAACTGAGAAAATGTGGTTAGAATGGGCACTCCCGAGCCCAGTTTGCTATGTCATGTTTACCAGCATGGAGCTTCGGCCAACAAGTACCTCCCCAGTCTAACTTGGGGCATGGGAACCTGAAGCAACCCACCTGGTATGAACTACACTGAAGAAAGCAATCTGTCTGATCGCTACCCTGAAAAGCAAACAGCCGAGCCAAGAAAGGAAAGTAAATCTCGGAGATTTTGAAGAAGCGAGCGGAAGCAAGAGAAAGGGACTGGAAGGATCTGAAGAATGGGAAAGGTTGACTAAGCTTACAGCTGGACGCCATCTTCAATCGGATCAATCAAAGATTGAGCTAAAGAAGGAAAGAAGATCCCGGCGAAGATTTGGAGCTGGCGCAGCTAGGGTTAGACCTCGACCATTCGGCAGTATAAAAGATTGATGTGTGCAGCGTGCACAAGCTCTTGGCAACTTTTGAACTCGTTTTACTTTTCAGTACTATTTACCTATTTCCGTTGCGTTTACATTCGAACAAGATTGAAGGCTTGAAGCCTTAGGTATTATTTATCTATTCAAGTATTTCCTTTTGTCCTATAATGTGTTTAGTTCATTTCGTATTGATGAATTCTGTTATGCGTGAGTAATCCCTTAGGTGAGGTTTTAGGGGTGGAAATAATTGTTGTTAACATGTAAACATTCGTGAGGCATTTGTTCTTTCGGTTGGATCTCATGGTTCCGGAAGGATCTGTTCGAAACCATGGACAGTAGGGGCCTAACGAGTGATCTCCGTTCGGTAAAACCCTGTCCGTGTCAAGCAAAGGCTAGGGTATACCAGGGCGTGACAACCGGTATACCCACGACCGAGTAGCTGAGCAGCGTCAACAAAAGGCGTTGTAGATCCGGAAGGTGGGGAAAGGATTGATGGGATACACTGTCCTTCCTCAGTCTTGGGCTTCTCTAGAGACCATCCATCAACTGTGACGAGGCATAAAGCCATGGTTATCAAACGAGGAAAGCAATCTCGGCGCCGTAGCATGTCTATGACTGGTCGGCTGACAAGGACGGAAATGGTTGTGTCCAGGAGGCATGTGTCACTCAAAGCGCGGAGTTGGGGACCTCGGGAGAGAAGGTTGATGAGGGCCATACTTGGTGAGTAACGGGTATGACTACCATCTAAGGAGAAGTGAAGCACTGCCTTGTGACCGGGGAACGTGTGACCTTCGGACCAAGTGACTGCAATGGGATCAACCATCCTATATGTGAAGTATAACCCCTTGAAACGCCCCAATGTCTTTGGGCCACGCCTTGGGTTTATATGGATCATGGACGGATTATCAGTATGCCTATGACCGAAATGAATGTTAACAACAGTTATGACCTAACCGAATAACCTCACCACTTGTTATTATTGATCTTGTTAATTTCTTTTGCAGAGAATACAAATTGAGAATTGTGACACCTCAGTTTGTCGTTGGAGAACAAAGTGGTTCCTCACTCCCTGTGGGATTCGACCCTACACTTACCACTAAGACTGAGATCTTGTTGTGAGACGTAGGAGCGTGTATTGTCTGTACTGGGCATACACAAGTATTTTGCCCGCACTGCACGACGGGTGTGTGTCATAATTGGCGCCGTTGCCGGGGAGTGACGCGCAACAATTTTGTTCTCTTCTCATTCCATTTTCCGCTACTGGTGTATGCGTGGAACTCGTAGAGCTGTAAGAGCATTGGTGTTTGATCCTGATATTGATCGTACAGAAAGACGACTGCGCGCAGGAGCACGAATAGCGAGACGCGAAGCTATGGCAGAGGCTGAACAGGCAGAAGCCGTACCGGAGCAGACCCTCAGACAGTTGGCATACCTAACTAACCTCAACCTGAGGCCGAACGGAATCACCCTACCCGCAAATCCGTTCACACCTCGTCGGTATGACATGAAGCCCTCATTGCTTCAGATCTTACCGAAGTTCAATGGATACCAAGGAGATGACCCTCACACTCATCTCCAAGATTTTGAGATGATAATCATGCATCAATCCAATGATGAGCAGCAAGAGTATGTCAAATTGATACTCTTCCCTTTTACCTTGGTGGACAACGCAAGAAGATGGCTGTATGACCTACCCGAAGGCAGTGTCACTACATGGGCACAACTGCAACATGCTTTCTTGGAATAATTCTTCCCAGCATCACGAGTGGAGCGGATGAGATGGGATATCCGTAGCATAAGGCAAGATGGGCTAGAATCCTTCTACGAGTACTGGACGAGATTCAAGAGAATGTTAAGCAACTGCCCTCATCACCAAATCACTCCAAAGGATCAGGTGGAGAGCTTTGTAAAGGGCATGCGGAGAAACGATCGCAGTTTGGTCCTAGCAGCCTGCAATGGATCGTTGATGAGTAAGACTCCATTGGAGATCTTCCAATTGTTGGGCACCATGGCAGAAGAATCACGTGATGAAGGACATGAAAGGAATCTGGAAAAACCAAGGAGAGTTGAAGAGAAGGAGGAGATGTCTAAACTGGAGAAAACTATGGAGAAGAGCATGAACGAACTCAAGGAACTTCTGTCGGGCTTGACTATACCGAAGAAGATTCGCCAGTGTGGCCTTTGCGATGCCACATGACATCAATCTGAAAATTGCCCCAATTTTGGCGAAGATATTGTAGATGTCAATGCCATCGGAGGACATGATGGGAATCCACGGAAGTATGATCCTTATGCCAACACTTACAATCCAGGGTGGAGAGATCACCCTAACTTTCGATGGAAGCAAGATGGTCAGCCCCAACAGCAGAACAATATGGGCGCACCGATGCCACGTCCCCAGTATAATCAGAACCAGCATCAACAACAGTACCAGTTGGGACCCCCTCAACACCACAACCAGAATCAACAACAACCCCCTTATCAACTGCCACATCGGAGAGCACCCTGGGAAGAAGCCATTGAAAGCATAGCTAAGGAGAGCGAGAAATTTCGCAATGAAATTCGTGCCGGTATGAACCAGACCAACCAGCAAATTAGTCATTTGACTAAAGCAGTGGCCAAACTGGAGGAGAACGCTGGCAAACTCCCAGCCATGGGAATCAACCCCAGAGAACATGCCCAAGTTGTGCTGACTGAGTTTCCTGAGGGAGAGGAAAAGGAAAAAGAGTTGTTAGCAGAGGCTGAATTGCTTCGAGGAAGCTGGAATAAGAATGGAAAGGGTCTAACTGACGAACAAGCTGGAGGTAGCAATCCAACCGATGCACCCTACTCAGGGCGCCTGAGACAGAAAGCTAAAGAGAAGGAAGCAAATGAAATGATGAAGATGTTTCAAAAGGTTGAGTTGAGCATACCCCTACTCGATGCTATTAGGCAAATTTCAAAATATGCCAAATTCTTGAAAGACCTTTGTTCAAGAAAAGTCAAAATGGAGGAAGAAGTCCGATACGTGATGGGAGAAAGTGTTTCGGCGGTGATCCAACGAAAACTACCCACGAAGCGAAATGATCCAGGGATGTTCACCATTCCATGCAATATAGGAGGAACCAACATGGATAAGGCGATGATGGATCTGGGGGCCTCCATTAATGAGATGCCATTGGCTGTATACAAGAGATTGAATATTGGCGATATGAGGAATACTCGTGTGGTCATACAGTTGGCTGACAGGTCCAACGCTTACCCTGAAGGAGTGGTGGAGGACGTACTGATCAAGGTTGGGGATTTGATTTTCCCAGCAGATTTCTATGTTCTGGACACCGGACCCGAAACAGGAGAGAATGCTATACTATTGGGAAGGCCATTCATGATGACCGCTGGAACTAAGATCGATATGAAAACCGGAATTTTGACATGTGAGTTCGATGGAGTCCAAGTGGAATTCAACATTTATGAGACCATGAAGAAGAAACAGGCAAGGGAAACGGTGGACATGATCGATGTATTTGAGCCCTTGGTACAAGAACAAGGAATTGCTTTCGGTTCCAGGGATACTACAGAGAAGGTAATTCAGTATGGTCTGACTGATCGGGATGCAGAACACATGGAGGATGATGAGATGAAGGAAGCCATCATGGAGCTTTACTCTCTCCGAGAAAGTACTTTGGAAGCCGAGGTGGAAGTAGATCAGAAGATCAAGGAATTAATTCAGGAGGTTTATCTAGCTGGAGGAACAGAAGCAAGCAAACCGGAGCTGTTGTCTCAGTATGGGCAGAACGAGAAGCTGCTGCCCTCAATCCAGAAGGCACCCGTTTTGGAGCTCAAGTAGCTACCTAAGCATTTACAGTATGCTTATTTGGGACCAGAAGAGACACTACCAGTTATCATCAGTGCTGATCTAACCGTTGTGCATCAAGATCGATTAATCAGAGTATTATGAGAAAACATGGAAGCTATCGGTTGGACCTTAGCTGATATAAAAGGCATCAGTTCCACGGAGTGCATGCATCACATTTACCTTGAGGAGGGAGCCAAACCCGTTCGAGATTCTCAAAGAAAGATGAACCCGGTCATGAAGGAAGTGGTACTGAAAGAAATTCTTAAGCTGTTGGAATTGGGAATCATCTATCCCATATCCGATAGTCAATGGGTGAGTCCAGTTCATGTCGTACCGAAGAAGTCGGGGATATAGGTTGTGGAGAATGATCAAGGCGAGCTGGTGCCCACCCGATTGCAAACTGGATGGAGAGTTTGCATTGACTACAGGAAGCTGAATGATGCAACCAGGAAGGACCATTTCCCATTACCCTTCATCGACCAGATGCTGGAAAGATTGGCTGGTAATGCCTATTACTGTTTTCTCGACGGATATTCTGGATACATGCAAATCTTTGTGGCACATGAAGACCAGGAGAAAACCACTTTCACCTGCGTATTTGGAATATTTGCATACCGGAGAATGACGTTCGGATTATGCAATGCACCGGGAACCTTTCAACGGTGCATGATGAGCATATTTTCCGACCTATTGGAGAATTGCATTGAAGTTTTCATGGATGACTTCACCGTATATGGTAGCTCTTTCGACGCATGTTTGAATCATCTAGAACTTGTATTAAAAAGGTGTGTGGAGAAGAGCTTGGTCCTCAATTATGAAAAATGCCATTTTATGGTAAGGGAAGGGATAGTGCTGGGGCACGTGATTTCGGAAAGAGGAATTGAAGTGGATAAGGCGAAGGTTGATTCCATCGCCAAACTGCCCTACCCAACAACAGTAAAGCACATACGGGCGTTCCTTGGCCATGCAGGCTTCTCTACCGGCGATTTATCAAGGATTTCACCAAGATTGCCCAGCCCATGACCAGACTTCTTCAACAAGATGTGCCGTTTGAGTTTGATGGCGATTGTAAGGAGGCATTCACAATTCTGAGAAACAAGTTGGTGTCAGCCCCCATTATTCAACCTCCGGTTTGGGACTTACCGTTCGAGATCATGTGTGATGCCAGCAACCACGCCGTTGGAGCAGTACTGGGGCAGAAGAAAGGCAAAGAAAGTTGCGTGATCCTACGCATCCAAAACACTGAATCCGGCACAATGCAGCTCTACCACTACTGAGAAGGAACTCTTGGCAGTGGTGTTTGCCATAGAGTAGTTTCGTTCCTACCTTTTGGGAACAAAGGCGGTGGTCTACACGGATCATGCTGCGTTAAAGTATTTGATGGCCAAGAAGGAATCCAAACCTCGACTCATCAGGTGGATCTTACTGTTACAAGAGTTCAATATAGAAATAAGGGATAAGAAAGGAGCTGCGAACCTCGTGGCGGATCATTTGAGCAGATTGCAACTGGAAGAGGATGATGATATGCCCATTACCGATACTTTTCCAGATGAGAAGTTATATTCCATGAGCACCCGAGAGGAAGGAGAAGAGTTGTATGCTCTAACCAAGCAGGAGCCCTGGTATGCTGATATAGCTAATTATCTGGTTACTAAAGAGTTGCCCCCAGGCTTGACAAGATTCGAACAAAGGAAATTACTCGTGCAAGCACGATTTTACTACTGGGAGGACCCATATCTTTGGAGGACTGGAGCAGATCAAGTCATACGGAGATGCATACCTGAGGATGAGCATGCCCAAATTTTGGACATGTGCCATGGAACAGCAAATAGCGGGCATTTTGGAGGAAAGCGCACGGCCCACAGAATCTTGGAGAGTGGATTCTACTGGCCCACCATATTCGCGGATGCAAGGAAATGGGTACAGAGCTGCCCGAAGTGTCAGATGACTGGAGGTATTACCGCAAGGGATGAAATGCCACAAGTTCCAATCATGCCAGTCGAAATTTTCGACGTATGGGAGATTGACTTTATGGGGCCCTTCCCAAAGTCAAAGAACTACGAATACATTCTTGTGGCAGTGGATTACGTGTCAAAGTGGGTTGAAGCCAAGGCAACCGCAAACAATGATGCTCATACCGTGGCAAGTTTCCTGAAGGAGAAAGTATTCGGGAGGTATGGTATACCCAAAATTCTAATCAGTGATCAGGGGTCTCATTTCTGTAATGCCACTATCAGAGCATTAACCAAGAAGACGGGGGTGACACACAAGGTCACCACTGCATATCACCCCCAAGCAAATAGCCAAGCCAAGATTTCCAATAGAGAGATAAAGAGCATCCTGGAGAAGATGGTACACCCCAACCGCAAGGACTGGAGTAACCACTTGGGAGATGCGTTATGGGCATACAGAACCGTTTTCAAAACACCCATTGGAATGTCCCCATTCCACTTGCTTTATGGGAAAAGATGTCATTTGCCTGTGGAGATCGAACATAAGGCGTACTGGGCAATCAAGCAAATTAACCTCAGTATGACCCTAGCGGGAGAAGCAAGAAAGTTGCAGCTAAGTGAGTTGGAAGAGCTTCGGTTGGAGGCTTACGACAATGCGGTGCTCTATAAAGAGCGAACCAGGAGGATCCATGATGCCAAGATCAGGAAGAAGAAATTCTTGGTGGGACAAAAAGTTCTACTTTTTAATTCACGCTTCAAGATGATGGCTGGGAAACTTCGTTCAAAGTGGTCAGGACCATTCGTGATCAAAGAAATTTTCTCAAACGGAAGCATAGAAGTGTATGATCACAATGGAGTTGATACATTCGTGGTAAATGGGCATCGTCTAAAGCCCTATCATGAGCTTGCTGAAGTAGAAAAGGAGAAGGAGGAATGCCACCTTCTCGACCTTGAGTACGAGTAAAGAGTGAAGAAGAGTCGAGCTCAAGACGGGAAACAAGAGCGCTTGCTGGGAGGCAACCCAGTGTGGTTTCTTCGGTATGATCTGAACCGAATTTTCTTTTCTTTTCTTTCATGTTGTTTTGTTTTGTTTGGATGCACTAACCCTACAGGGAGACGGGCCCAGATGGATTTGGAGGGAGGCCTAGAGGTTGATCCGAGCCCACTTTGCGTTGCAAAGTGTGTAGGTGGAGAGTTGGGGGTTGGAATGATCTGGAAGAGGGCTTACTGAGAGGGATGACGTGAGCGTGTCAGAGGCAGGCGGCGATGTGACTGCAGCTCTTCGGTTTCCGCATAAATTTGAAATTCAAATTTTAGCCATGATTTTTCTTTCCTTAAAAATTTCTTTTTCTGCCATAACCGCCATTCTTGCCATATTCAAAGCCTTAACCCACGATTTTTTCTCCCACAAACCCTAACCTCCGAAAACTGCTACACCACGATCTCCACTCGCCTCAAACCCTAAATTTCCATAATTACCGATCACCCTTCTTAAAGACGACCTTGCTCTAAAAAATCCCCACAAAATCCAAAACTTCCGCACGAATTCTAAGTCTTTCTGATTTCTGCAAATCACAATGGCAAAAACCAAAGGAGGAGTAGGTTCCGGAAGCACCCAACCACCGAAGAAGAAAAGCACAAAAGCTCCACCACTAAAGCGTACCACCAGATGAACCGCTTCGGAGGAGACCTCTACAAAAATCACCGAAGACCCTTTGCTGAATATCCAGCCCGAGGACAGAGGGCGTGCTGAAGTCCTTCTACAAGAGGAGCAGGAAGTAGTAAGAGCAGCCGCCGAGTCAAAACAACCGGACGAAGGGGAGCCCGAGCCCACCCCTCCTGTGAAGAAGTCAAAGAAGACTCAGGCGAGCAAGGGGACTCCAGCGCGATCCATTGCCGAACCACCACCTGTTCAAGCCCAACCTCAACCGCAATTTCCAGAAACCTCCATGCAGGAGGGGAGAACAGCTTTCGAGGATTCGGAAGAGGAAGAACAAGAGAAAGCGGAGGAGGAGAAGGGGGAAGAAGAGAAGGTGGACGAGGTGGAGGCTGATGAAGTAGAGGAAGTTGAGACCGTTCAAGAGAAGGAGGTAGAGATTCCGACACCCCAGAGCAAGAGACCCGGAGTGAAGAGAAAGCTTGATGTTGCAAAGCCCCCGCTGCCAGTCAAGGCCAGACCAGCACCGGCAGGCAGTAAGACCCGAACAAAAGGTGAACAGAGTAAGAAACAAAGGAAACCCACTGCAGCCGAAAAAGGGAAGGCCAAGGAGATGGAGGAGCCGATGGAAGTAGACCCAGAGAGAACCGAGACGGTTGAAAGCTCCAACTCAGAGGATGTGATCGCCCCTGCTAAGCCGATGACGAGCACAATCACCTCAAAACCCAAGGGCGTCAAGCGCAAGGGAGTGGTGCGACCCAGCACCATGGAGACGGTCATACCGAGGGACAGTCAGAGGTATGCCGTTTTGCAGAACCGGGAGATAACCCCTTGGTATTTTCTGGTGACTGAAGTGTTGGAGGATTTCGGGGTAAAAGAACGTGTGGAGAGATATTTTCAGAGCATTGGTTGGGGGAAGATTCTGAAGTGGAATGTGTTAGCGTTCAGGAACATGTCGGAAGAGTTCATGAGCACGGTGGAATTCAAGCCAAAGGGAAATTACTCGATTGAAACACCAGGTACCCTCCGCTTCCAATTGCGGGGGAAGATGTTCCCACTATCCATCAATGACTTGAACATCCACCTGGGAGTGATCGAGGACAAGGAGGTGTACGATGATGAGTATAAGCAAGCTGAAACCATGGCTCCACCCGAGTGGCGCAGTCAGATTGACCAGTACTGGTCTCAACTCTCAACGGGGGCTAAATACGTGAAGAATATCAGCAAATCCAATGAACTTCGCGACCCAGCCCTGCAGATTTGCCATCGTTGGTTGGCCTACAACATTTACGGCCGGATTGAGGGATCCAACGTTGTCACACAGCAAGAGCTCTTTTTGCTCTGGTGTATGGTGGAGATAAAGAGGGTGAACTTTGGGTTCACCGCTGCACTACAGTTTCAGTATGGGGTAACCCATACCAACAAATACCTCTCCCTATGCCCGCTGGTGACCCTCCTGGCGAAGAAGCTTGCAAATTTCAACGATAAGGCCCCGGATGAAGCAGCTGTGGCAGAAACCCGACTATTTGATATCGGGCGTCTTGTACGGTGGCGGATTGTTGAGGTGGATGAAAGAGGCGGCTACCGTTTGGTCCAACCAGAAGGCAGCTCAGTTCGACCTGAACCGAAAGTTGCAAAAGAACAGGGAACATCTCGCCCAACCAGTAGCGAGATTGTCATGCTGACGGCCGAACTGAATGAAATCAAAGACGAGCTGTTGATGCTGGGAGGAGAGGTGGCCACGTTGAGAGATGACATGGAGGAAGGATTCAAGGCGATGGAAGCTGGTTTTAAAGAAATCAAGGAGAGGCTGAATGCGGAGGCAAGATCCTCCGACCAAAACGAATAAGTTCTTTTCCCCTGAACTCGTAGATTAGGTTTTATTTTGTCTTTTGCTTTTCTTGTTTTAAGTGTCTTTATAATCTGTGTTTGAGTAGAGTCTACTTGCATTGTTTGATGGTGATGAGATTGTGCATGCTGATTTCGGTCTTGATATGAATTGGTGGATTGAGTATGAGATGCATGATGGTAGTTGTGAGGTTACTGAGAGTACCCCATCGGTGAGATCAGGGCCAAAGTAAAAAAAAAAATTGCATGTTTATGGTGAGAATTTGCTGTGACTAGGGAATCTGGACTTGTTTAAGGACTTATTTTTGCTAGCCATGACTTGTGTGATTTGGGCATGTTCATTTGATTTAGGGCCCCAGATTCTTCTTTGTTGTTTAATGTGAAAAGAATCCCTTGTATGCCAATTTGAGCCGAATTCATTCTTTCTTGAGCCTTGCTATTGCTATATCTAGGAGAAAGAATTTATGAAGAGCATAAGATGGTAAACAAGGAATTAGAGAAAAGAAAGAAAATCTGGGCACAAAAAAAAAAATGAATGATGAATGAAAATTATTGCCTAAAAAGTCAAAGAAAAGATGAACCCCATTGAAAGCGGGAAATAAAGGGTTGGTTGTAGCTGCACTGAACGTGTATACTGGGTAAGGGTGATACTGAAATTAGCCACTGAACCATATTTATCTCACCTTAGCTCCGTATACCCCGTTACAACCCAACAAAGACCCTCTGATGAGTCATGCTAGTATGTTTCACTTATAGTCTTTAATCAAACTCTTAGAAGAACTGGCACAGCAAATTATGAGTGTATACACTTAGCCCGGTACTTGAGCGAAAAGAGAGACTACTATCACACTTTATGCATGATCATTACTCTGGTTTGTGGTTTGACTGGACTGAATGATGCATGTTGGTATGATTGATCCTGAAATCTATGCAAGTTTCGTGTCTCTTAGTTTTATTTCTTTTCTTTCAACCTTTTTCGTCCGTGTCTTCTATGAATCCACCTACATACTTGAGCTAAGCTTGCAGTTGGACGCCATCTTCAATCGGATCAATCAAAGATTGAGCTAAAGAAGGAAAGAAGATCCCTGCGAAGATTTGGAGCTGGCGCAGCTAGGGTTAGACCTCGACCATTCGGCAGCATAAAAGATTGATGTGTGCAGCGTGCACAAGCTCTTGGAAACTTTTGAAATCTTTTTACTTTAGCTATTACTTTGATTCGCCGTGTGTGGCACCCAAAATAATTTACGTTTCAGTACTATTTACCTATTTCCGTTGCGTTTACATTCGAACAAGATTGAAGGCTTGAAGCCTTAGGTATTATTTATCTATTCAAGTATTTCCTTTTGTCCTATAATGTGTTTAGTTCATTTCGTATTGATGAATTCTGTTATGCGTGAGTAATCCCTTAGGTGAGGTTTTAGGGGTGGAAATAATTGTTGTTAACATGTAAACATTCGTGAGGCATTTGTTCTTTCGGTTGGATCTCGTGGTTCCGGAAGGATCTGTTCGAAACCATGGACAGTAGGGGCCTAATGGGTGATCTCCGTTCGGTAAAACGCTGTCCGTGTCAAGCAAAGGCTAGGGTATACCAGGGCGTGACAACCGGTATACCCACGACCGAGTAGCTGAGCAGCGTCAACAAAAGGCGTTGTAGATCCGGAAGGTGGGGAAAGGATTGATGGGATACACTGTCCTTCCTCAGTCTTGGGCTTCTCTAGAGACCATCCATCAACTGTGACGAGGCATAAAGCCATGGTTATCAAACGAGGAAAGCAATCTCGGCGCCGTATCATGTCTATGACTGGTCGGCTGACAAGGCCGGAAATGGTTGTGTCCAGGAGGCATGTGTCACTCAAAGCGCGGAGTTGGGGACCTCGGGAGAGAAGGTTGATGAGGGCCATACTTGGTGAGTAACGGGTATGACTACCATCTAAGGAGAAGTGAAGCACTGCCTTGTGACCGGGGAACGTGTGACCTTCGGACCAAGTGACTGCAATGGGATCAACCATCCTATATGTGAAGTATAACCCCTTGAAACGCCCCAATGTCTTTGGGCCACGCCTTGGGTTTATATGGATCATGGACGGATTATCAGTATGCCTATGACCGAAACGAATGTTAACAACAGTTATGACCTAACCGAATAACCTCACCCCTTGTTATTATTGATCTTGTTAATTTCTTTTGCAGAGAATACAGATTGAGAATTGTGACACCTCAGTTTGTCGTTGGAGAACAAAGTGGTTCATCACTCCCTGTGGGATTCGACCCTACACTTACCACTAAGATTGAGATCTTGTTGTGAGACGTAGGAGCGTGTATTGTCTGTACTGGGCATACACAAGTATTTTGCCCGCACCGCACGACGGGTGTGTGTCAAGATGCAAGCAAGAAGGCCACAATACAAGGAATTGCCAAAATATGATTGTGCCATCAAATGAGCAAACCACTGAGACACAAAAGGTAAGGGCTGTTACATTCTACTTATTTAATTACAGAACATTAGC
The DNA here is from genome assembly GCF_028751815.1 of Salvia miltiorrhiza. Classification (NCBI taxonomy): domain Eukaryota; kingdom Viridiplantae; phylum Streptophyta; class Magnoliopsida; order Lamiales; family Lamiaceae; genus Salvia; species Salvia miltiorrhiza. The sequence continues at coordinate 46,459,480 of NC_080391.1, forward strand.
TTAAATCTACTAATCACTTTGATTTTCAGAAGCTACGAGGTAGGCCAAAGAAAGCAAGGGGTGAATCAAGTGGGGTAACAAAGAAATCTACTGCTTCTGTCCCTACCATGTCTGAAGCAAGAAGGGCTGCATTGAGGAGTGGAGTCTACACAGCAGAGAAAGGCACTTATGGAAAATTCATTGCTCCAAGAAGAGCTGAAGGTGCAAGAAGAGGTGGAGGTGCAACAAGTGGGGCTACAAATGAGGCAATAAGTGATGTAGTGCAAGATGTGGGAAACACTCAAGAATCAGCCAACACTTAGCTGTAGGCTTGAAAAAAATTTGAACTTTTTTTTAAAAAAAAATTGTTACAACCCCCGACCTATTGGTTGGAGGGGAAGCGTCTTACCAACAGACTGCGCTTCATCGTCAAAAAAAAAATTTGAACTTATTTTGTAATGTTTGGTACAATAGGACCTGGTTGTGGTTTTTTGAACAATCTGTTAGTTTTTTGAACAATCTGTTAGTTTTTTGTGATGCTAAAACTGCCATTATGTTGGACTAGATGGCAGTACATGATCTGAAGTTCATATATGAAGAAAATCATTTTGTTCATCCACAATATCTTGTTCATTGAAAAATTTGTTAATTCATAAGAACATAGATCATTCATTACATACTACTTGAAATTGAAATGCTTCTAACCTACTACATTTACTAATAATACAGGACCCTACTACTTGAAATGCTTAAAACCCACTATTTGTTTAGAGATAAATCCACACACCCAACAATAACAAGAACAACAAGAAAATCCTATTCTTCCTGTGCAATTTGGCCATCATCACCTCCATTGCAGCATTCTGCTTCTTGAGCTCTCTAAAGGCTTCAATTTGAAGGGCAAGTTCTTCCTTCAACGCAGAAGCTTCCAACGTCAATGATTCCACTTGTCCCCTCATGCCATTTATGTCAAGAAGCTGACGGGCTCTGCTCCTTTGAACTTGCAAATTGTCGAAACAGCCCTTGTAGTGCGAAGTGAGCTCCAGATCTATCCACTGCCAAACACCACAATCTTCAATTTCACGAATTCGGCAGCAGTAGAACCTCCGAAAAGGGTTCAACTCGGTCTTGGATGTGAAATGCTCCACTGGAAGATCGTGGTCCCACCTCAACTCACCTTGGGGGGTTATTGGTGTTTCCGGATTTACGACGCACCTTGGGGGACGATTGCGAGGAGGCCGATGAATTCTCCATTGATGATTTTCACTAGGGCTCTTCGAAAATGTATAATAAAACACATAGGAGCCCTAGTTAAAAAATTAGGGTTCTTATTTTTAATTACAAGAAAACGACGTTGTTTGGTGATTACTAATATCAATTCGACAGGAGGCAAAACGACGTCGTTTTAATTATCGGAAATAAATGACACATAGATATGTCCGGCTGCCAAGTCAGCTTGAATTTCACCGGATAATTAAATAGGATGCAAAAAGCGATGGGATATTTAGTTGTGATATACTATGGCTGAAATTCTGTACGTGATGCAAAACGCGAAATCCCTAATAGTTAAAGAATTTATGGGCATTAACCCCTTGTTTTTTTTTTGATCAGAAAAGGAATTTATTAGAGAAAGATCATGGTACCAGAAGTACCAAACTGGTTACAACAGAAAAGGGGAAATAAAATTGGAGAACCAACAGCTAAAATTAATCTCCACGTCTAATAGCTTAAAGACCTTATTCCAACTCCATAGCCTCGCTTTGATTTCGCCCAGCATTTTCTTGACTTCCCAATTCTTGTTTTGGAATCTACTCTCATTACGACCTTTCCAAATAAGCTAAGTGGTGCAAGTCCAAAGAGCCTCAAGGAATTTCTTACTGTTTTTTCCTCTGCCGTTGTGAATAAAGGAGTGGAAGTGCGCCTCAATGCAGTCCGCCCGAGCGGTGTAGAGCCCAGTCCAATTCTGAATCTCGTTCCAGATCGTTTCTGTCTTCGGGCAGGAGCGAAACAGGTGGTCCGCCGTTTCTTTTTCCTGGCAGCAAGCATTGCACATGGTTTCCACGTCTTCAAGCGGAATGTTTCTCTTGCTCAAGTTGTCGCAGGTAGGCAGCCTATTCCGAAAAATTCTCCATGCCGTTACCTTAACTTTTTGAGGGGCACAGATCTGCCACGCTTTCGCTGCTCTTTGGTTGTACAAGCTGTTCTCCTCTTCCTTTTTCCTCGCTTCTTTGATCGCTTTGTAAGCTGAACTAGTGGTGAACACTCCCTCCTTGGAAGCAGTCCAAACCCATCCATCGTCTTTGTTTGCCGTAAGGGTGGTACCTGAAATGACAGACAACAATTCATTGACCATGAGTTTTTCCCTGTCGAGTAATACCCTTCTCCATTTAAAGTCCCAACTCCACTCCGAATTCGTCCAGCAACCCACATCGCTAATTGCCGCTTCCTTCTCAACACTAAGTTGGAAAAGTCTAGGAAAGGCGGGCTTAAGTGGTTTGTGGCCGACCCACCTATGCTCCCAAAATAACGTATCTTTCCCGTTCCCGATCGAGCGAACAAGATTATTTGCGAAGATCTTCCCTTCCGGTCCCGCGCCTAACTCCACAATCTTTGGCCACCAACCTCTCCTACCTACTCGGTTTCCCGTCAGTTTCAAGCCCTCGTCCCTCCATTCGAGCTCACCATGTACGGATCTAACAACCTGTGCCCAAAGTTTGTCTCTCCCCACAAGAAATCTCCAGAGCCATTTCATGACTAGCGCTTCGTTAAACCATTCCAGGTTTGAAAATCCCATCCCCCCTTCACTTTTATCCTTGCAGAGATCAGACCATTTCACCCACGAAATCCCCTTAGAGTCCGAACCCTTTCCCCAAAGAAAATTCCTACACAAGGAATTAATGGAGTTCACAGTTGTCTTTGGAAGGATGGAGTAGGAAAGTTGATAAATGGGGATATCCTGAAGAATTGCTTTCACCAAGGTCGAGCGCCCTGCCAACGAGAGTTTTTTGTTCTTCCATCTGCCAATTCTTTTCCTGATCCTCTCCTACAAGAAACTCCATTCCTCCACCTTCAATTTTCTACCACCAATTTTCTGCCCAAGGTAGTTAAAAGGGCAACTGCCAATTTTACATTTAAGATCAGCAGCCATCCTTCCAACCTTTTCGCCTTCAACCTTGATACCAATCAAGCAGCTTTTGTGGAAATTCACCGCAAGCCCTGAGAGGAACTGAAAGAGCTTCAAAATACAGAACAAAGTATCAGTGTTGCCCTCTGAATCCTCCAAGATAAAGATCGTATCGTCGGCATACTGGAGATGTGAAACTCTGATTTTGTCCTTTCCGATGACTGCCGGCTTGAGAAGTTGTCTTTCCACAGATTTGTCGATCAACGATTGAAGGCCCTCTGCGACAATGAGAAAAAGAAAGGGGGAGAGTGGGTCTCCCTGTCTAAGGCCTGTTTCCAACTGAAACTCGCCCGACGGTGAGCCATTGATCAGGACATTTGCTGAAGCCGACGAGAGGCATCCTTGAATCCATCTTCTCCACGAGGCGTCGAAATTAAGGTTCACAAGCATGGTGTCGATGAAGTCCCATTCGACCGAGTCGAATGCCTTTGCGAAGTCAATCTTGAAGAAGAGACGCCCCTTGTTACAGCTCTTAGCTTCGTTCACCGCCTCATTCAAGATAATCACGCCATCAAGAATGTAGCGCTAGGGCTGCCACCGGTTCAGGAACCGCCGGTTCCGGGCCTGAACCGGCGGTTCAGGTTCGAAAAATTCATGAACCTGAACCGGCCCGCCTAAAATTTGAAGGGCCGGTTTTCGGACCCTGAACCGGCGGTTCCGGGCCGGGCCGAAAACCGGCGGTTCCGGGCCAAAAACCGGCGGTTCTCGGGCTTTTCCTCTTTTTTTTTTTTTTTTTTTTTGAAATTTTTTGAAATTACTCAACTTAAATAATATTTTAATTTTAATCAAATGTAGGTTCTCTATTTATAGTGTACTACACTTTGTAGAGAATCCTACATTTTTCAATGTGGGATAATTTCAACTTAATGTAGCTTCACTATTTATAGTGTACTACACATTGTAGAGAATCCTACATTTTTCAATGTGGGATAATTTCAACTTAATGTAGCTTCCTATTTATAGTGTACTACACATTGTAGAGAATCCTACATTTTTCAATGTGGGATAATTTTAACTTAATGTAGTTTCAATATTTATATTGTACTACACATTGTAAATAATCCTATATTTTTCAATGTGAGATCACTCAACTTAAATTATCTATAGCATATATAGACTTTCATTCTTAATCATTCATTGGTCTTTTTAATTTGTCTAATGGCATGAAGGTATAATGGTTACATTTTTTTATTTGAATTGGGAGATGGGGGAAAATGAATTCAAGGCCTCTTTATTAATATATCGAATTTTTATTCGAATGGATGTATCATGGCACACTTATTTAAAATAATGTGTTTTTAGTAGATTTGACATAATTAGTAATCAAAATCAATTAATATTTTTTTAGGCCCTCAATTAATGATTAATTAATTTTTCTATAGAGTGTTCATAAAAGGGAGTCAAGAATCAACGATGAAAAGTAACATAAAATTAATCAATTGACTCTCTATTACAAAAAATATATGTTTTCAAATGTTTGATATAAGTATATAACTAAGGCACGTTATCAAAGGCATACATATGTCAATTGATGGTGCCAGGTATATTTCTAAGTTATAAGTTATAAGTTATATATTTATAAATTATAAGTTATAAGTTATATATTTATAAGTTATAAGTTATAATATATTACATGAGAATTGAATTGAAATAAAATAAAGGAAAAATAATTAACACATTGAGAACCAAAAATTCAAATGAATTCATAAAAATAGATATCTTTATTGAATTTATTCTACGTACCAAAAGAATATTTACAAGGATACAAATTACATAATCTTTAAAATTGAATAAGTAAACTAACTAATATTAACTAATTGATCCCTAGACCTTATAAGTTATAAGTTACATATTTATAAGTTATATATTTAGAAGTTATAAGTTATTACATGAATATAAGTTATATATTTATAAGTTAGGTTGAGTGATCCCACATTGAAAAATGTAGGATTCTTTATAATGCGTAGTACATTATAGATAGTGAAGCTACATTATCCCACATTGAAAAATGTATGATTCTCTACCATGTGTAGTACACTATAAATAGTGAAGCTACATTATCCCACATTGAAAAATGTAGGATTTTCTACCATGTGTAGTACACTATAAATAGTGAAGCTACATTATCCCACATTGAAAAATGTAGGATTTTCTACCATGTGTAGTACACTATAAATAGTGAAACTACATTTAATTAAAATTATTAGGATTTGAATATAAAATTAAAAAAAAATAAAAAATTGGCTGGGCCCGGCGGTTCAGGGCCGAACCGGCGGGCCAGACCGGCGGTTCAGGGTTGGCAACCCTATGAACCTTAACCGGCCCGGATAACTGGCGGTTCGGCCCTGAACCGGCCCGTTGGTCAACGGTCCGGGCCGGAACCGTTGACCGGCGGGCCGGTTCAGGGTCGAACCGCCGGTTCCGGTCGGCCCTTGGCAACACTATGTAGCGCTCGCTGATGAAGGCGCTTTGATTATTTGAGATAATCGAATCCATGACCTCCCTCAACCTACCGGCAAGAACCTTTGCAATGACCTTGTACAAGCTACAAATGAGGGAAATAGGATGAAATTCTTCAATGGAATTCGCCTCTTCTTTTTTTGGTACCAACACAATGAAGGAGGTATTGCATCCTCTGGGGATTTTCCCATTAGCATGAAATTCTTGCATAACCTTGAGGAAGTCCTTCTTGATGATCGCCCAAGACGTCTTCCAGAAAAGAAAGTTGAACCCATCTGGTCCCGGGCTTTTGTTATCCGCACAACTCCAAATGGCTGCTCTGATTTCCTCCTCAAGGAACGGTCTGCTCAGCCAGCTCTTCTGTGTATCAGTAAGTTTTCTTGCTGTGAAGTTATGAGGTAAGCTCGGAAGTAATCTGTTGCTTTTCTTGTAAAAAGATTTGAAGTGGTTTTTCACCGCTTCTTTGACGGCTGCCGGTTCCTCAATCCACAAATTCCGAATCATAATCCCATTAACTTCATTCTTCTTTCGCCTTCCCAGAATGGCTCTGTGATAGAAGCTAGAGTTAATATCACCATTTTTGATCCACTGGCTCTTAGTCTTCTGTTGGAGGAGACTAATTTTGGTTCTCGTTTCTAGAATGAGCAGAGCTCTAACTTCATTCCGCCTGATGACCTCGTGCTCCTCAAGACCGAATGTATCATCCATGATGTCCCACTCTTGTAGTTCTCTTTTTAAGTCACAGATCTTCTGTTCAATGACTCCGAAGGTCTTTTTGTTCCATTCTTTCAATTCTGACTTGAGGTATTTGAGCTTTTCTTTAAAGACGTAGCAACTCCACCCCTGCACCTGCGCTTTCCCCCATTTTTCTTTGACGAAGCTGGAGAACTGAGGATGTGAAACCCACGCATTTACAAATCTAAATGGCTTAGGGCCCCAGTCTGCCGCCTTTGTTTTCAGGAGGATCGGACAATGATCAGAGAAGGTTCTTGGCAGTCCGCGGCCAAAGGTTGACGGCCAAGAGCTTAGCCAGCGGTCATTGACGAGAAATCTGTCTAACTTGCTTTTGCATTCTCCGTTAGGCTGGTACCATGTGTATTTTCTGCCTTGAGTTCTAATCTCAATCAAACCACAGTCTCTGATGAAAGAATCGAAGTTTCGAGAATCGTTATTCCCCGAACTTACTCCTCTTCCCACTCGTTCGCCCGGTTCTCTTATGGCATTGAAGTCCCCCAAGATACACAGACAAACATCATTATTTTGTTCAACCACAATTCTCAATTTGTCCCAAAGAAGGAGTTTTTCACTAATATCATTTGGTGCATAGATGTTAATAAAGCAGCAAAAAACATTACCCGGTTTCCAGATCCCGTTCACCACCACCGCTCCCGGCATATCCCAATTACTTGATGACACGAATTTCTCCTTATTCCAAACACAAGCGATGCCCCCTGATCTTCCTTCTGAATTCCTGACCACGATTTCGGCTTTGTTATCTCCCCACCACGAGTTGCAGCAGACTTCAGGGAAAGTTTCAAGCTTTGTTTCCTGAAGAAAGCACAGGTCGCAGTCTTGATTCCTGATAAGCTCTCCCACGTCTCTCTGTTTTGTTGCACTCCCAAGGCCTCTAATGTTATAGGAGATAATAATCATGGGATAATGTTTTCAAGAGCTCCAAGGTTCGCATTGTTGTCGGCTTCTTTAATTTGTGAAGAAATAATGGTGGCCATTTCCTCATCTTGAAGGTGACTATCGAGACCAAGGTCTTTACCAAACTTCCAGATCTTCCTACCTTCAGTCACATAATCGGTGTTGAGGCTGTCTTTGCAAGCTGTTGTGGAAGTTTCTTTGTCGAAATTTCTTCCCTCTTCTGTATCACTCCTCCGCTGTTCGTCATCGGTATCCAATTGTGTGATGAAATTTCCCCAATTTTCTTTTTCTAACTTTTTTGAACGAGCCTTCTCTTTCTTTTGAATTCGATGAGGAACAAGAGACACACCTTTGTAGAATTTATCTTTCCCCTTATTCCGATTATTTCCGTGAGTTCTCCGGTTCAGCCTTTCCCTCGGCTCCTTGTCTTTTCCGGCAGCCTCTTCTTCGGAGCTTCTCCGCAATCCTTGCTGATTCCCATGAACCTCGCTATTATTAGCCATCGAAGCTCCCTCACCGGTGGTAGCAGAGACGGGGTTCTTCTCGCTTTCAGAGCCGAGATCTGCTTTTGAGATTGAACCTCTGCCGGTCTGAGTTGGGGCGCAGGGATGGAATTATGGTGTTACTCCCCTCTGGGAGCTAGGGGTCTCGGCAACTTGGGCCCCCTGAGAATCGCGGGCCTGATCTTCGTTGGTAAGAGCCTCTGGGCTCAGACTTTATCACGAATTGGGCCATCCAGCTCACCAGGCCCACAACGATTAGGGCATTCTATTTGGCTCTCCTGGGCCCGACTTTTGGCTTCACAACCCATCTTAACAGCATGCGCTGAGAATTGAATCTTTCTCGAAGGACTCGGAGCCGCCAAACCATCATTGTGGGTCTCGAAAGTCGTTCTAATAACGGTATTGTCCTCGAACTCTGTAACGTCTCTTGCTTGTGTATCTGAGACTGACTTTTCGACTTCTTCCGGTTTCTTCGCCGGAGAGTTTTCGATGATGGCTTCCGCCGGAGACATCGACGAGTTCTCCCAAGACCAGTCTGATTCTGATTCTGTCTCCTCCAAGGAGCCATCGTCGTCTGCATGTGAAGGGAGTTTGCCTTGCAATTCTTCCACCTGAATTTGGAATGCAGCACCATCAATTTTGCACTGGAAAGTTCTATCCACCGACTTAAGTCCAGTTGAAATCTGGATAAAAGCTTCATCCAACCTCTCTTTTGTCCTCGTCTCTTCTTCGATTTTGAGGACCAAACCCAACTTTGCCGACACAAGATTGAAGAATCTCGAATTCCATGCATGAAGGGGTATTCCGAGCCACCTAGTCCAAACAACTCTTTGCTGAACAACGTCGACATAGCTCCACGGTCTGTGCCATTGGAACCAGAACTTACTCCACTCCCCAAGATCCTGAAGAATGGCCTCAACGGATTCATCTCCACTGCTTTGGATAAGAACTAAGTTTCCTCCCAGAGTTGTAACCTTGAGTAAGCCAGAGCATTCGCTGTTGATTTCCTCCTTAACATCTTCCCAAAGGAACTCATCTTTAATGAACCCTGTGAAAGAACCTGCCAGCCATTCTTTCTCCTCGTCTGAGGATTGGAAGTGAAAGACTTCATCCATGGGAGATAGAGCCGTCTTTTTACCTGACAATGCCTCCGCGAAGGAAACTCCCTCTTTCCGTTTATGATCTGGAAAAAGAACGGGGTTCGCGAGATTTCCATGGTTCGGGCTAATCCTTCTATGTTCGGCCTTGATTTTTCCTTCCTCTCTTGACCTTTCGAATCCAGGCTTGAAGACTCTGATTTTGAAGCTCCCTATCCAGAGATTATTAAGAGCTGCCAACAGGTTTTCTTCCTGAAAGTTGTTGTCGAACCTCACGAACCCAAAAGGTTTGCCCTTGACGTCTCGTTTTTTCGGGCAGTAGATATCTATCGGTTGTTTGACGGAGCCGAACTTCCTCCAAAGAAAATCGATGCTGCAATCCTCTGGTATGTTGTTAAAGAAGAAGGTGCTTGTTCCATTCGCCGAGTCTCCATGTTGTGCTCCCAGATCAGCAGCTTTGCCTTCGTTGCGTCTCCTTGCATGGCAGTTCCTGGGATCTACTCTCGACCGGAAAGAAGAAGGAAACCTAGGTTTTGGGTGAATTTGTTGCCTCACCGGATTGTTCTCGAGACGGGACGGACCGGCCCCTTTTCTCCTCACCTCTCTCCAGCCTTGCTCCATTGTGTTCTGGGCATTAACCCCTTGTAATAATCTAATCCAGACTTACTAGACTCACAACTTAGCTACAAAATGAAAACGGTTTGAATGTAATGTAATTCAGTTCCTTTTTTTTTATAATGTAATTCAGTTCCTAAAACTTAAATAAAAAATTTCATTTTAGAATAAGAAGAATAAGTTAGAAAATATAGTAAATTTTGCTACTAATTCATGATTGGAAGAATAAAAAGTTATTTGAATTAATTTTTTTTAGAAGAAGTATTTGAATTATAAATGACAAGATTCTGACAAAAATCGCCTGATAAATCATCCCAAAAAATGCATATATGGCTGATTCACACAGCCCACAACCGAAATCCAAAGGGAGCCCGATTTATAGACCTTGGAGATTCGATTTCTTTACGTCCGGGACTGACCCGTTTCGATCCGATCCGAGCTAACTGAATTTGTGCAGCGATCGAAAACTCCAATCGAATCCCTAACCCTAATTGTCGTCCAAGTTGCTTTCAACTCTACCCCGACGATTTTCAATTCTACCGAATTCGGAAGCTCTTACAGTTGCTTCTGTTTGAATCGATCTTGAGTTATGCAGCTCACTCTCGAATTCGGGTAATTTTTCCCTTCTTTAAATTGAGTTTATTGCAGACAGTGCGATGAGATTGACGTTTCTTGTATTCATTTCTTAATATTTTTGTCGGTGTTATCTTGCAGACCCAGTCTATGTGCACTTCTAACCTTATTTTTGGGTGTATTGAGTCTAACTTTGATGAATTTAATGGCGAATCGTTGTCTTGCTAAGTGGTTAGAGATAGGCCTAGATTTTATGTTTTCGCTAGTCTTTATTTCGTGATATAGCTTGATCATATGAAGGTTGATCCAGAAAAAGGGGTGCTCTGTTTTTGGGTTTGATGGTTTTCAAGAGCTTAAACTTCTTGGAACACTATTTATATGTTGCAAGAAAAGGCTGAATAGCTTATATGTGGTGTTAATTTTTTAATCTACACTTGCTTTATCTTATCTTGCAATTTTGTGTACTAATCCAAGCACGGTCAGGAAATCAAAGAATTTGCCTTCGTTTGTCTTTAACATGAAGTAGTATGTTGCATACTTGGGTTCTCATATGATGCCTCAGACCTTTAGATTCATAATAATATCTGCTTCTTTTGAATACCAGTGGTGGACTTGAACTTCTATGTGATTCTGTCAAGATCCATGATGTGAATGTTGAGCCACAAGGTGAAGAAAAGAAGGTGAATATTTTTATCCGTGCCCGTCCCTTCTGTTGAATGATGAATTGCAAGTTTTCTCTTCCCTGCATTCAGCTGAATCTCGTCTTATTTTGTTGTTTCTTTTGCAGCTAACTGTGAAACACTTGCTCTCGTGGGTCCGTACGAATTTGATCAAGGAAAGACCCGAAATGTTTATGAAAGGAGACACAGTGTAAGTGGTCTAATTGGTTCGATTTTTGTCTGTCTGAAACGAACTATTTGGAGGGTGCAACTGATTACCTTCCCACATGAACTTTAATAAGGGGAAAATGTATGGTTGTAGGAATTAAACGCCCCTTAATTTATTGATTATGTTTCTTAGTTTCCTTGGATTCAGCTTTGTTCACAGGAAAGGCCGGATCATATAACATACACATGGTTACAGAATATGTTGCTTATTGTTGAATCATGTTTAAGTTTTTTGTTTGTTTTCCACCGTAATTTATTACCTCCAAACATTTTCTGCTTCATTCAGAAAAACAGAGTTTGTCAAGACTCCTTGTTTTAGATGAATATTTCCTATAATCCTTTCATTTTGTTGCTCGTAAATTGATTGCTCACCATCCCGAAGGAATACGAGATTGTAAGAGGTAACACTTGGCTTTGTGGTTCTTGTGCATGCAGGAGACCTGGCGTTCTAGTCCTCGTAAATGACTGTGATTGGGAACTAAGCGGGCAGCTTGAGACGGTACTGGAAGAGAAGGATGTCGTAGTTTTCATCTCAACATTGCATGGTGGCTAGGATCTATGTAACCAGTTCTGTATTGCATCAATTCTCACATTCTTCATAAAAAGAATCAGTAAGATGTCTGCATGCTTACTTGTGATAAATGCCAATCCAATATATATCTAAATCCAGACAAAGTTAGTCTGTCTTCCTTGCATTTTGTGCTTGCTCAGGGGTCGTTTCTTCGCTTCCTTTTATTTTTTGGAACATACATTGGTTTAGCCTTGTAATTATAAAACAAATTAGCCAATTTAATTTGAAAATTATCTAAATACTTGCTGAGTTGCTGGACGGAAGATTGGTGTGCGTATAACATGCCTTGTTGATAAATGGTTGTTCTAATAGTATGAAGATCTCCAAAATGTTTATTTAAGATAGTGAATCATAACCCAGCTTTATATGTGACCAATTTTCGTACAGCTTTAACGTGGGAGTGATTGTTTTAAGTAGTTTTTGACTTTTTTCTATTAAAAAAATGGAATCATTGATTAGTTACCCATTTTCAAATCCCTTATCTAGCAGTGGCTGCACATTTTTTTCTAAAAAAATTGAAGTAATCGATTATTTACAATTATTAACAGTTTGGAACCGATTAGCGATTAGTGAAATCAGCAATTTTCAGTTACGATTAACCGATTTTTTTTTTATTAACCTGTAATCAAACCGATTATCACCCATACACATATTGGACCGAGGCGACGTCATTTTAATTTGAAAATAAAAAATGAAAACACCCCATCTTTCTTCTTTCTATGGCCGATTTCAAATCCCTTATCTAGCAATGGATGCACATTTAAAAACAAAATTAAACTAATCGATTATTTATTGTTATTAACAATTTGGAACCGATTAGCGGTTATTGAAATCTACGATTTTTAGTTACGGTTAATTGAAAATTCAGTTCGATTAACCCATAATCAAACTGTTTACCACCCCTACACATATTGGACCAAGGCGACGTCATTTTAATTTGAAAATTAAAAATGAAAACACCCAATCTTTCTTCTTTCTCTGGCAGACTCAAAACCAATCAACCTCAATTAACTGATTCATTTGGATTTGTACATAATGTTCTGACATGAATAATTCTATTGGACAATTTTCTTACAATGACAAATTCCTTCAATTTTTTTTTTTAAACCTTCGAATTTTCTTATATGTTGTTGTCTAGCTTACTCACGAACTGGGTGTATTCAAAAATATTTTCGGACCAAAGTGTCGTTTTTGTCCCACCTGAGTATTTATTTCACGGTAAAGTCCATGCTAGGATACCCATAGTGAGGATCTTCCGCTCAGATGTCGCCACGTGGCATGTCTTTAAAGTGAAAAAAAAAACCCATGAACCACCCTTCCAACCCGGTTCAGATGTAAATTAGCTCAGCCCACACCAAATCCCTATTAAATACTCTAGATTTGTTATAAAGTGGAGTATAAAGTATGAGCTTTAAACTTAAATTAAATAATTTAAAGTATATACTTTATTTTATATATATTTTGTAGTACTATATACTTTACAGTATAATTTTTTTTATACTTTATTGTCAGAATTTTTTATATATTTCATATATTATATTTATTTTATAAAATTTATAGTGTGTACAATACAAATATATATTTTATCTTCTATATTTAAAACTTGATAGTATATACTATATAGTGTATATTGGAAACTGTAAATTTTAGTTCGTACTTTATTTTATATTTAATAATTAATAATTTATATTGTATATAAATTTGGCATTTATAGTGTATATTAATAGTTGATACACGAATATAGAGTAAATATACTACAAATGATAATACTTTATAGTTTAGCTTAAATACTTTAAACCTAACTGATGCAGGTAGAAGCGTGAAATATATTTGATATTGATAAATATACGAACTCCGTTGATAACCATTGTATGCCGGAATACGTACAATAAGGGTTAATCCGTTGATTCACTCATGAATACCGGAAGAACACCGCGAGAAGGGAACAATCCCACCCTCTACATTTTAACTCTCAATTCGACTCTACTAAAACATAAATAAAACTCCTATTTATAATAAAACCCTAAACATCTAAAAGGAAACAAACTAACTTGACCAACAAGACAAATCAATAATTAAAGATATAATATATTATACAATTCTATCTTCATCATTGAGTCTCTGACTTAATACTATCTTCAATTTTATTAGCTATTTTACTTAATCATTCTCATTTAATTAGTCTCACACGCATTTTATCAAACAGATGGTATGCACATAATTGCAAGTACATTTTCAGAACGAAAAACATTAAAATAAACAGTGATAAACTAAATTCCCAGTTTCCTTAACCTTCAGCGAGAAAGAGAACTTTAGATCTCACGTGAATAGCTCAATAAACTGTTACTTGGATTATGTTTTCCCTCTGCTATAGGCTGATCGACGACTTTGCTGTGAAAACTTGGACCGGAATTGGTGGGTGTATTTAGTCGTGTTCTACTTTCAGTGATTTGAATGAGGGATCTTGTACAAATGTTGTAAGAATGTGAACCGATGAGGGATCTTGTACAAATTAACGAGGAAAAACGTAACACTTGGGGTCGATGCAAGAAATCTTCAAACTTTCACCTGTAATAGAGAATTTCTCAGTTGTCCGATGAAGAAGAATGTTCTGTACTCTTCATTTGAAAAATTCTTGCACAAACAGAAGGGTTTATTTTAAATTTGAACCGAGTTGGAAGGGGTGGTTCATGGGTTTTTTTGCTCTTTAAAGACACGCCAAGTGTCGCAATCCGAGCGGTGATCCTTATTAGGGCTCATGGACTTTACCGTTATTTCACTATATTTTTCCTATGCCATAAATTTCCACAAAAGCTTGATAGCCAGCTAGACTTTCCGATGCCAGAAAAGTAGGCACATAGTACATTTGGGGAAAAAAATAGATTCTTTTTTCTTTTTTGCGTTCACAATTTAATAGGTATTATTCTATTATTATTAAAAATGTAGAGCATTTTATGGAAGAATAAAAAAGTACTAACACTGGATTAAAAATTGATATTTACCCAAAAAAAATTATGAAGTGATGATGCATCAAGAATAGGAGTACGCAGATCACCCGATCAAAAAAAAAAGGAGTACGCAGATCAACCTTAAACCATCCAGAGTACACAGTGTTGTAAAATCAAGAAGGCAGAAAAAAAGGATTGAACAATCTTACTTGGTCAGTTATTTTGAGCAGTTGAAAAGTTTCTCCGTCTCCCTTATGCTTTGTTCATAAGCCCCATCTACTGAAAACTAGTAATTAGCTTCTTCCAAAAATCCCTTTTGTCCAGGTTGGGAATAGCATGGTAAGTTTCCTTGCCCCACTGCAGAATGGGTATCAGAATCTGCTTGTTCAAAAACTCCTAGCGAAAACTTTTCCGTCATCTTCTTGAAAAAATACTCTTCGTCAGGGTTGAGGATGTGGGAGTTTCCTTGCCCCACTGCAGAACGGTTCTTACTAGGCACTACTTGTTCCAAAACTCCATCTAATGCTGAATACTCGTAATTAGCTACTTCCAAAAATCCCCTTTTTTCAGGCTTCGCTTGTCCCACTGCAGAACGGGTCTCAGGCTCTGCTTGTCCCACTGCAGAATGGGTCTCAGGCTCCGCTTGTTCAGAGACTCCTAGTGAAAACCTTTCCGTTACCTTCTTGAAAAAATACTCTTCTTCAGGGTTGAGGACGTGGGAGTTTCCTTGCCCCACTGCAGAACGGCTCTTACTAGGCACTACTTGTTCCAAAACTCCATCTAATGCTGAATACTCGTAGTTAGCTACTTCCAAAAATCCCCTATTTTCAGGCTTCGCTTGTCCCACTGCAGAACGGGTCTCAGGCTCTGCTTGTCCCACTGCAGAACGGGTCTCAGGCTCTGCTTGTTCAGAGACTCCTAGTGAAAACCTTTCCATTACCTTCTTGAAAAAATACTCTTCGTCAGGGTTGAGGACGTGGGAGTTTCCTTGCCCCACTGCAGAACGGGTCTTACTAGGCACTACTTGTTCCAAAACTCCATCTAATGCTGAATACTCGTAGTTAGCTACTTCCAAAAATCCCCTTTTTTCAGGCTTCGCTTGTCCCACTGCAGAACGGGTCTCAGGCTCTGCTTGTCCCACTGCAGAACGGGTCTCAGGCTCCGCTTGTTCAGAGACTCCTAGTGAAAACCTTTCCGTTACCTTCTTGAAAAAATACTCTTCGTCAGGGTTGAGGACGTGGGAGTTTCCTTGCCCCACTGCAGAACGGGTCTGACTAGGCACTACTTGTTCCAAAACTCCATCTAATGCTGAATACTCGTAGTTAGCTACTTCCAAAAATCCCCTTTTTTCAGGCTTCGCTTGTCCCACTGCCGAACGGGTCTCAGGCTCTGCTTGTCCCACTGCAGAATGGGTCTCAGGCTCCGCTTGTTCAGAGACTCCTAGTGAAAACCTTTCCGTTACCTTCTTGAAAAAATACTCTTCGTCAGGGTTGAGGACGTGGGAGTTTCCTTGCTCCACTGCAGAACGGGTCTTACTAGGCACTACTTGTTCCAAAACTCCATCTAATGCTGAATACTCGTAGTTAGCTACTTCCAAAAATCCCCTTTTTTCAGGCTTCGCTTGTCCCACTGCAGAACGGTTCTCAGGCTCTGCTTGCTCAGAAACTCCATCTACTGAAAACTCAGTAACTAGCTTCTTGCAAATATCCTCTTTGTCATGGTTGGGGATGTGGATGTTTCCTCGTCCCACTGCAGAATGGGTCTTAGGTTGGGGATGGCTCTGGAAGTTTCCTTGTCCGACTGCAGCACGAGTCTCAGGTTCTGCTTGTTCAAAAGCTCTATCTACTGAAAACTCGCATTTAGCTTCTTCCAAAATTCCCCTTTCTCTAGGTTGCGGATGGCTCTGGAAGTTTCCTCGTCCCACTGCAGAATGGGTCTTAGGCTCTGCTTGTTCAAAAACTCCATCTACTGAAAACTCAGTAATTATCTTCTTCAAAAATCCTCTTTCTCCAGGTTGGGGATGGCTCTGGAAGTTTCCTTGTCCAACTGCAGAACGGGTCTTGGGCTCTGCTTGATTGTATCTTCCCTGATAAGAAGGCACTAAAATTCTTTCATTGTGTCCTGAGGTATTACTTCTTTTACCAGGTCCCGCTGGATTATTCTTTGGATGAGGTGGGAAATTAGGTGACTTTCCATAATCTC
Source organism: Salvia miltiorrhiza (assembly GCF_028751815.1). Taxonomy (NCBI): domain Eukaryota; kingdom Viridiplantae; phylum Streptophyta; class Magnoliopsida; order Lamiales; family Lamiaceae; genus Salvia; species Salvia miltiorrhiza. The sequence goes on from NC_080391.1 coordinate 46,476,149, forward strand.
CACGTGTGTTGGGCATATTGTTCTGCTGTGGTGGTAGTGGTGGTCTGTAGCTTTGATGCTGCTGGGGCGATGCATAGTTCTGACACGGTGGTGGCCCAGGATTATGTTGCTGTGATTGCCAAAAGTTCTGTTGGGGCAGCGGCCCATAGTTCTGCTGCGGTGGTGGTTGTCCATAGTTCTGCTGCAGTGGAGATTGTCCGTAGTTCTGCAGTGGTGGTAGTCCGTAGTTCTGCTGCGGTGGTGGTGGTTGTCCATAGTTCTTCTGCGATGGTGGTGGTAGTGCATAGTTCTTGTGCGGTGGTGGTGATAGTCCGTAGTTCTGCTGCGGTAGTGGTGGTTGTCCATAGTAATGCTGCGGTGGTGGTTGTCCGTAGCAATGCTGCGGTGGTGGTGGTTGTCCGTAGTAATGCTGTGGTGGTGGTGGTTGTCCGTAGTTCAGCTGCGGTGGTGGTGGTGGTTGTCTGTAGTACTGCTGCAGTGGTGGTGGTGGTTGTCCATAGTTCTGCTGCGGTGGTGGTGGTGGTTGTCCATAGTACTGCTGTGGTGGTGGTGGTGGTTGTCCATAGTACTGCTGTGGTGGTGGTGGTCCATAGTACTGCTGCGGTGGTGGTGGTGGTGGTGGTTGTCCATAGTACTGCTGTGGTGGTGGTGGTCCATAGTACTGCTGCGGTGGTGGTGGTGGTGGTGGTTGTCCATAGTTCTGCTGCGGTGGTGGGTGTCTGTAGTTCTGCAGCAGTGGTGGTGGTTGTCTGTAGCTCTGCTGCAGGGGTGGTGGTTGTCCGTAGTTCTGCTGCGGTGGTGGTTGGCCATAGTTCTGTTGGGATGGCGGGCCATAATGCACTGTGGGTGGTCTAGGAAAAATCTCTCCATTGACATACTTGTCTCCTACAATATGATGGCCCATGTTGGAAATACTAAGAACAACATTATTTCACCACCAAAAGATACAATCTGAGAGAAATCCTAACCTTCATACTCCTTGATTGCTGGATCAATGTATGAATCTGGTAATACAAATGAAACTGCTGGTATACCTAATTAAATGACTGAAAAATTTAGTGAATAGTGGCCGAAACTCCATTCTGCAATCTAACTTTAGCAAATGCAACACTCACTTCTAAACTTTTCAGATGTCTCTTCTGAACACTCAACCTTAAAACCTTGACATGTGCTCAGTGCATATATCCTCTTCTTTGCCTCTTCCACACTGATGAAAAACAATCAAACTAGGAATCAAGCAAAATGTGACACTTAGATCAAGCAAAATGTGACACTTAGATCAAAGATGCAGATAAATCAGTACAATGCTTCTCATTTTCATAGCCCCCAATTAACCCAGTGTTGATAAAATGATGACTGACAAACAAAACAAACCCTATTAACGAGTAGCAATATCCTTCTCATAGTATGCCTATGATGCAAATTTGCAGCTTCACACCAGAATTATTAATTTCCTATTGGTTATTAAACAGTGGACTTCACGCAAGAAGAAAACAAATACAGAAATATGCGATTGCAGACTAGAAAAAAGAAAAACAAAATATCGCTAGCAAAAGGCAAAACGCATAAGCTTGATAGACAATAATTACAGTAACGAAGAAACAAGACACTTGAATTAGCCGCATTTTCACCAGAATTACAGAAATAGGGATGAATTGATAGACCTGCCGAAGACTTGGGCAGCAATGTTGACATAGGTTTCAATCATCTGATCGAATGTGATATTGGAATCCTTGTGGACATCGACGGTGATCACCCAGTGGTTGTAATCGCATCCTTCGAAGAGGACGGCGTCGGGCCTGATTTCATCTGTCTCCGGATTGAATGCCCTGCGGAATAGAGTGGGGGTTGAAGTGAAAGGCCGCCGCATGAACTGCGTAGTGGCGGCGGGGGTTGGAAGAAACCGAGGGGCGGAGGTCGAGGAGATTAGTTTGGCTGTGCGGCCATGGAAAGAGTGCTCGAGTAGGAAATATGATTGGGAAAGAGCGCGGTGGAGGCGACGAAGGTGAAGAGCCATTGATGATGATGTATGAAAAGGAGCGAAGGAGTTTAGGGCTTTGGTGGTGATCTTTGATCCCTCGAAAGTTCGAAACAAATAGTACGTCTCAAATTATATGGCCTATTTTCTTTTTTAGAGTAAAATTAAGGATTAATTAAAACACATATAAAATTAATTTATACTCCATTTTCCTTAAAAAGTTCGGCCAACATATAGAATCTCATCCCTACGCCTTCACCACCCTCAACCTTGCGCCACTTTCACTATCTTTAACCCTCACACTTTAACTGAGCACTTAGTTCAGTTGGTTTGAACCCACGCCTTATATCTTAATGTCACAGGTTCAAATCTCAATTTTAGCAAAATGAAATGTCTTTCCTCTTCAGAACGCTCGCCGCTTGTACTTGGTTGGACTGGTCCAGTTTTGTTTGTGTGCGTGTGTTGGCCTACCAGTAGGTGATTAATGTTATTTATTTATTTGTGTAATTTATCAAAAAAAAAAAAAAACCCTCACACCTCCACTACAAATTTCCTCTTGCACCGCCTCCACCCTCGCACCTCCATCCTAGTGCCCCCTCCACCCTCTGAAGTTTCGCGTTGCCTCTTTCATCTCCAACCTCTGTCAAAACTTAGTTTCGCACGCCGTCCACCCCCTCTGAGTGAAACCCTAACAGCGACGCGACGACAGTGTACGACAAGCGCTAACAATAGCTACGATTTGAGGTGGGTGTGCGTACTGTTGTTGAAGTCGTTGATTCTGGTGATGGTGGATTCGGTGCTAGTGGGGTGGATGTGGATTTGTACAGGAAGCTCATCATATATATTTTGTATTGATTGTTCATTTTTATTTCTAGGTTTTGCTAACATTTTTGTTTCTGCGTCTTGCATGAAGCTTATAGGTTTTCTATTTGTTAGGTCCCGGGGGTCTCGAATAGGTGTATAGGGGGAATACACCTATAAGCTATTTTTCTTTTCCTCAAAGTGAGGGATCTCAAGATAGAGATCTAAACGAAACTTTTCATGCAAACAGTGACGCCTGTTGACTGAAAACAGTTTTGACCAAATAGGATTGACGACTGATACTGAAAGCTCTTCAGTAAGGAGTTATCAGTTAAGTTGCTGAAACTTAACTGATGCACTTATGGGCTTCAGTCGAGTTTGCTAAAATAGAGATGATAACACTCTTCCTGACTATCAAAAGATAGATCAGTCAGACTGATATCATACGCAGAGGAAATTAAACTTAGTTTCGCAATAGCCTCGGTTGAGCACGTTGTTGGTCTTAGGTTTCTCTTTGTAGTTATACAGTATTCAGTTTATCAATTGAAACAACACAAGTAGGAAAGTAAAACTGAAAGCTGTAAACAACACAGAGACTTTTACGTGGTTCGGAAAAACCCTTTTCCTACATCCGCGGTCGGTTGATCAGACCAACAATCCACTCCGCAAGTGCTTAACAGGTGCACTGCAAACCAAACCGTGTGCTTACCGGGTGCACACAACCGTACCACTGAAGAAAATCCTTCTTCAATACCCACACTTCACTCGTGTCGGATTTCTCTTGCTTAGCACAACCCGCGCTAAGACTCTCAGAGTCAGAGAACCTTTCTGAACTCCGAATCACTCAAAACACTCAAATCTTTCTTTCGAAAAGGAGGTTTGAAAGAGTGCCAACTATACTACAAAGAACAAGTTATTTGTAGCAAGTTTTGACCTTGGCTTCTGGGTAAACAGAGGTTTGCCTAAGGTCTAAGAGAATGTATGTACTCAGCAGTGACTGATTTTGCCTTTGGAATTCTCTTCTTCGATTCAAGCTTTGGGGAGGTTAAGCTTTAGGCTGAGTAGCGATTTTGGCAGAGCTTCAGCTTATGTCGTTGAATCGGTGAAGATTGAAGTGATCCTCGAGCGCTATTTGTAGGAGAATTCTTGAATAGATCCGTTGACGTAGAACGTCCTCAAGATTTCTTCCGTTGGAGAGCAATTCGAATTTGGGCTGAGGCTTCAATCTTCGAGGTTCCTTGTCTGGTGGAAACGGCTCTCTTGAGGGACAAGAGATGTGACGTCTCTGATAAAGTAACCACCAAATAGGAATGACCTCTGCAGAGATAAGATCCTGAGATCTCTGCAATTAATGCGGCTGTACTTTTGTGAGTACGTGGCTTCCTTTGAACGTTGGAAGATCAGTCCGAGGAAGAATGTTCAACTGATACTTGACTTTAGTATCAGTCCGCGGCACGCATTAAGTAATCAGTTCCAAACTGATTCTTCAACTGATACTTCAGTTGGTATCTTCAGTCTTCAGAACCGCATACTAAACTAGAAACGAACTCTAACACTTGAGTTCAAACTGTTCTAGTCTATTACAATTAAGACCTATGAATTTTGGTATCATCAAAATAAGGATTAGGATATTCCACAAGGTTCCCAATAATTTCCCCCTTTTTGATGATGCCAAAACCATACAGCAGTTCTAGACAACAAAAAGACTGAACTCACAGCACAAGTTCTAAAACTGGGGTGAAGACAGTTCCCCCTTAACAATAGAACCTAAAAACTTGTACTTAGAGTTAAGAACGAAACAGTTCTAAAACAGAACAAGAGAAGATAGAAAAACATAATCAGAGCCTGGACAAAGAGTCATTGTCTTCAGGTTGAGATAAAAAAAAAGTTCTTTTCATTAATAAAGGACTGATAAGCCATCAGTCGGGGTACAGAGACTTACATTGGAGTAAAAAGAAAAACAAAAACAACATGGGAAACTCGTGGACTCCAGCAGTCTGCTTGGCTGCGCCTTTGAACTTCTTAATCTTCATCTTCTGTCTTCGTGTCTTCATGTTCCTAAGCTTGTTCCACTCTCACTTGTTTTCCGTTGAGTTGAGGTCTTTACTGGAACGTCGTCCTTACAACTTCTGGTGATCCTTTTCTGTCTCATCTTCAGTCAAGAAAGAAGGGACATGAGCAACCTTAGGGAAGGTTTCTCTCTGACTTCTGACTTTCCCCCTTTTTGGCAACATCAAAAAGAGAGCTGATGATGGAAGCTATGATCAGACGGTACCCAACTCCTAGTCTCAGAAGCTCTTGAGAAGATTCGAGAATAGGGTGAGTCCAATGATACAGAAGGAAGAAGACGCCAGTGGAGAGGTAGAGAGATGAGAGAGGAGGAGAATTGAAGGAAAGACGAGAGAAGAAGGCTGCCTTGGAAGAGAGAGAAGGCTGCCTTGAAGGGAGAAGGAAGAGCTGGTGATGGAGAAAGAATGAGAGAAGTGAAGAAAGGCGTGAGAGGGAAGAATCGAACTGGTGGTAGCTGAGAAGATTAACACCGTCGATTCGCCAGCACTGGGTCTTTGAAGAATAGACCTGGTGCGGCTGAAGATGCCGGCCAACAACGAGAGAAGTCTCGTTGTTTGTTGCAAGCCAGGGAGGAGTGCAATATCTGCGATAAGGAAGATCTCCTCCAGAAGCTATGAGGCTTCTTGGCTACTTTATCAGAGATGTCACATCTCCTGTCCTTCAAGAGAGTCGTTTCCACCAAACAAGGAACCTCGAAGATTGAAGCCTCAGCCCAAATTCGAAATGCTCTCCAACGGAAGAAATCTTGAGGACGTTCTACGTCAACGGATCTATTCAAGACCTCTCCAACAAATAGTGCTCGAGGATCAACTTCAATCTTCACCGATTCAACAACATAAGCTGAAGCTCTGCCAAAATCGCTACTCAACCTAAAGCTTAACTTCCCCAAAGCTTGAATCGAAGAAGAGAATTCCAAAGCTAAAATCAGTCACTGCTGATTACATACATTCTCTTAGACCTTAGGCAAACCTCTGTTTACCCAGAAGCCAAGGTCAAAACTTGCTCCAAAGAACTTGTTCTTTGCAGTATAGTTGGCAACCGTTCAAACCTCCTTTCAGAAAGAAAGAGTAGAGTGTTTGAGTGATTCGGAGTTCAGAAAGGTACTCTTACTCTGAGAAGTCTTAGCGCAGGTTATGCTAAGCAAGAGAAATCCGATACGAGTGAAGTGTGGGTACTGAAGAAGTGGTTTCTTTAGTGGTACGGTTGTGTGCACCCGGCAAGCACACGATTTGGTTTGCAGTGCACCTGTTAAGCACTTGCAGAGTGGATTGTTGGTCAAATTAACCGACCGTGGATGTAGGAAAGGGTTTTTCCGAACCACGTAAAATTATCTGTGTTATTTACAGCTTTCAGTTTTACATTCTTACTTGTGTTGTTTCAATTGATAAACTGAATACAGAATAACTGCAAAGAGAAACATAAGACTACCAACGTGCTCAACCGAGGCTATTACGAAACTAAGTTTATTTCCGCTGCGTATGATATCAGTCTGACTGATCTATCTTCTGATAGTCAGGAAGAGTGTTATCATCTCTGTTTTAGCAAACTCGACTGAAGCCCTTACGTGCATCAGTTAAGTTTCCAGTAACTTAACTGATAACTCCTTACTGAAGATTTTTCAGTATCAGTCGTCAACCATGTTTGATCAAAACTCCTTTCAGTTAAACAGGTGTCATAGTTTGCATGTAAAGTTTCGCTTTGATCTCTATCTTGAGATCCATCCGTTTGAGGAAACAAAAATAGCCATAGGTGTATTCCCCCCATACACCTATTCGAGACCCTCCGGACCTAACAATTGGTATCAGAGCAGGTTGTTCATAAGAACACTCTGTTTTTGATTAGGTTCCAATTGAATTAGATCTTTTTTTCTCGAAGGTCTTGAAAAAGTTTATCTTCCATTTTTGTGCTTGCTAAGCGCTCTATCTGTTGTTATCTGTTCTCTCTTTTTGATGGAGACTAACTATAGCAGATTATCTTCTCTACCTATGTTTAGTATTGAAAAATATGACATATGGAAGTTTCGGCTTGAAAGCTTCCTCACCGCACAACATTGCCGAATGTGGGAAGTCATCACCAACGGACTAATCACCATCATCGAAACCGTCAAAAGGGTTCTTGTTGATCCACATCAGGATCCTTACGATGAGGTCCAGCCCAAGAAAAAGGCAGACTCCTCCACAGAAGAAAGGAAGCAAGATGAGCTAGACAACCTCGCCAAAAGCATCATCTCCGGCACCGTTCCTAACAAGCATGTCATGAAGATCATCAAGTGCAGAACTGCAAAGGAGATGTGGGACATTCTTGAAAGAATGTGCATAGGTTCCGAGGAAATCAAGGAGAATAATCTTTCCATTGCTTGCTAGAAGTTTAACTCCTTCCTCATGCTCAGGAATGAATCTGTCGAAGAGATGGAACTCTAATTCAATCAAATCCTGAATGAAGTTCAATCCATCTCTAAAGACAAGTACACTCAACGAGAAATCAACTTGAAAATTTTTCAAGCACTGCCACGAGGAGAATGGCAGATCTACTCGGTTGCTCATCAGCATAAGCCTGGATTCAGTCAGCTCTCGACAAACAAGCTTTTCTCTGATCTCATGGCAAATGAGTTCGAAATCTTGGAATCAAGAAGACTGGAGGATCAGATGAAGATGGTCCATCAACCTCAAGAGGAGTAGCACTGAAAGCTTCAGCGAGAGAAGGCAAGAAGCAAATCAAGGAACCAGCGGAACTCAACCTTGAGGACTTCTTCAGTCAATATGCTTTGTTGACTGAAAGATTCAACAAGATGAAGTCCAAATTCCGCAAGTACAGAAGGTTCCACAAACTACACAACAAAGAAAAGGAACACTACTACAAAAGTTTACATACATAACAGTGCATAGATAACGGTTTTTTTAAAAAACCGTTATGTATGAGCGCACTTTTAGGAATAGATAACGGTTTTGAAAAAATCCGTTATCTATGTACTGTTGTCTATATCCATAGATAACGGTTTTTGAAAAACCGTTATGTTTTTGCGTTATCTATTAGTTGCATACATAACGGTATTACAAAACCGTTAAGCCACCGTTATCTATGACCATCTTTTATAACGGTTTATTCATAACGTTAAAGAACCGTTATGTATAAGAGTCATTTACAACGGTTTTGGAACCGTTATGTTTGAGCGTATCTAAAAACTGTTGTGTATAATTTTTTTTATTAATTTTTTTAAAATTATATTATATTATATTATATTAAAAAATAACATATAAATTCTTTATCCTAAAATCTGAATTTATTTCTAGATATAGACTTTGAAAAATAAAAAAAATCATAACATTTTTTTGTTTTATCATTAAGTAACACTTATATAAAATCTAAATTAGAAATCTAAATACCAAAAATTGAATATTAAAACTGAAAAAAAGAAAAAAAAAATAGATTTTATTTAGGAAATTTAGAAACTAGAAGCCCTAGTTTTCTTCGTCTCTCACATCTAATCTCCCTGCCTCCTCCTGCGTCCTCCCTGTCTCTCTCGACTCTCTCTCTCCCCTCTCGACTCCGCCGCCGCCGCCGCTGCCCCGCGCCGGCCCGTCGCCGCCCACCCTTGTCGCTGCGTCGCGCCGCCCACCCTCGTCTCCCTCTTAATCTCCTCTCTCTCTGACTCAAATGCACGCACACCACACCGCGCCTGAAATCCTAGATCTATAATCTACAGCCACCTCCCTGCCGATTCCCGTCGACCGCACGGCGGGAAGGCCGCCGCCTCCGAGCGCAGCCCAAAGCCCCCTCTTCTCTCCATACTCCGGCGACAACAGCGGCTCCTTGCCCTAGCTTCAATCCGCCGCTGAACTCCCTCTTCCGGCCGCACCACCTGTCCGACCACCACAGCACCAGCCCAGCCGCCTTCGTCGCAGCGCAACACCACCGCGACCCACTCCAGAACCGCTGCCCCCCACCATCTCCCGGCATCTACACAAGGCGGCTTCGTGCGCCACCCATCGTTCCTATCATGAACGCCGAGGAAGAGCCACCAGTCGGCGCGATTTACACCATACCAGCAGCGCCAAACACCTCCTGCCACCGTCTCCCGCCGCCCAGTCACCTTCGCCCTTTTCCTGTCACCACCGTCAGTTTCCAGATACTGCCGCGCGGCCCCAGCTCCAATCTCAACCCCGCTGTCTGCCGGAGCGAGCCCTGCCCTCCTCCACCGTTCAGGGAAGTTTATTTCTTCATTTTTGTGTTGTTCCAATCAGGACTTGATTTTTTGCTAAATTTGGGCTCAAATCTAGAAAGAGGCTTCCCCAAATTGATCTATAAAAGGATTTGAACATATTGACGCTATTAAGTCCAGATTTTTAGATATATTACACTATTAAAGACTAAGAGATGAACTAATTCGATGCTATATGGGATAAATGAAATAAATTTTATGATTACAAACTCATTGATATCACTGCACTTTATCTTTTTCATTGTTTTTCTTGTTGGTTTCATTATTGGCGATATGAGATAACTTGAATGTGGGATTAGGACAATAAGATCACTGATACTTCGGCTGCTGAGGCACGAAGAGGGAAGGATATCCAAGGAATTCCATGGGAGAGGCTAAGCATATCTAGGGAGAAGTATAGACAGACTAGACTAGAACAGTACAAGAATTATGAGAATGTGCTCCACTCCGGAGAGGAATCAGAAAAGGTAACGTTCAGTCTTTAATGATAGCTGAATAGAGTTAGTTAGTTAGCTTGCTTTTGTGATTCTAGAAGTTATAAACTATTGTATTATTGATTCTAAAGCATGTATAAAGTTTGGTTCTGTTCTGAATTTCTTAGGAATGCAAAGTAACTAGGAAAGGTGGAGCGTATTATGAATTCTGGCAGAACACCAGATCAGTAAAATCAACCATTCTTCATTTTCAGGTAATTATGGGTTGTATTCTTCTTTGATGTCTGTTGTTCATTTTAACGGCTGTAAGTTGAAACTTTGCCAAGGTTTATAAGTATTAGAGTTGGTGTGGTCAATGGTTGCTTTGAAACCTGTTGTTCCTTGTAGGAATGCATTCCAAGATCATGCTGCACTTAGTTTGTCCAGTTCTGCCTAATTGATTGCATACATCTTGAATTTAGAGTAAAGAGAAGAATGAATTTGCATTGGCAGGCATCTTGAATGATTCAAATTGTGATTTACTTTTTTAGTCTAATTTATATGTTTAGTTTTCTATTACTTTAGACCTATTTTAATTTTGGAGTCTTAGGTAGATTAAGTATGTCATTATGTGGCTGACGCATAACCTGAGATTAAAAGTTTCTGGTGTAATGCCAGGAGTTATCTGGCCTTTTGTCGTCCTCCATTTTTCTTATTTGCTATGTGCTGGGTACCAGCCTCTTTTGCTCACTTGATTCTGTTTGTGTGCTCTCTCTATTTGGATGAGACTAACTGAGGGATTGCAATGTTCTCATCTGCTAGGATGAAGTTTGTTGTAAAGTCTAGAATGATGTAATGATATTTTGCTTCCATGGAGAGTTTCTCATGTTAGATGTGTTTGGATGTGCATCCATGATTTTGTTACAGCACATTGACAAAGTCTAAATGTGAAATGTACTAAATGGATTCTCTCCGTGCTGTGATATCTTCACTTTTCTTGTAGATCCAGTTTCACAATGAGATTAATTGAGATGCATAAGAACATGCTGAATATTTTCTCAATGTATATTGAGCATCATTGTTTTTCTTTGGAGATATATTGAGCATCATTGTTGGTTATATTGAATACATGGTTTCTGAGTTTCCCTCTGTAACTGTGATCGCAGTTGAGGAACCTTGTTTGGTCAACATCAAAGCATGATGTTTACCTCATGTCGCATTACTCAATTATTCACTGGTCTTCATTAAGTTCCAAAAAGACTGAAGTTCTTAATGTCTCTGGGCATGTGGCTCCGGCAGAGGTGCATCTCTTCCTAAATGATCATATGCTGAGTAATTTAAGTTTTGGGCTCTATGCTTCCTTTGTACTTATATAATTTCGCTGACTGATATTATCTCCTTTTATAGAAACACCCTGGAAGTCTGCTAGAAGGATTTACTCAAACTCAAGTTAGTACTCTGGCTGTCCGTGACAATTTGTTGATTGCTGGGGGATTCCAGAGCGAGCTTATTTGCAAGGTAATTCTCTCTCGGTGAAAGATTTTTTATTTTGCCTTTTTTCAGATTCAATTTCATAGTATACAATTTACTACTAATAGTTGTATTCTTGGCTGCTATGTATAACCTTGATTATTGGTCTTTCTCAAACCTTACTTCCGGTCAGGGATATTTTGAGGCACTTCTCAATTTGTGTTAATTAATAATCTTCCACTGTATGCCAGGAGCTGAATATTGAGTGGCTTTCAGATCATATAAATGCTCAGATGCTAGATATGAATCCATCATCATCATCATCTCTTTCTTGCATTGTCTTTCTCATTCTGAATGCTCTGAACGCACATTAACATGTCTTTTATGCTTTCATGCCCAACAAGAGTTGTATCTTGTATATTTCAATGAGAGGAGCTCTGTTTTGAATTAATTGCTGTATCTTGTATAGCTTGTTAGGCTGTTTGTCTGTGCAAATAGGAGAAGCCACTTATTACATGACTTTTTAAAAAGCATATTCACTCACATGTGTCACCAACATGCAACAGGTTACTCATTTATAAGCTTCATTCCCTTCTTCATTCCCTCGGACTATATTCAACTATACGGTATATATGTAACGTTGTGAGAGAGAGCAGAGTTGAAATATCTCTTTCATATTTCTTTTATTTAAGAAGCTCGGGTTGGCTATGTTTTGCAGGTGAACTCGCTATGAGGACTACTACAAACGAGAAGGCTGAAGCAGAGAACGTCGTTTCAAATGTCTAGCAAGTTGCGCGCATTTGTAATATTTTTTAATTAAACATCTAGCTAAATAGAATATATGTGAAGTTTTCATTATATTTGGATGATAATGTATGAATATTTTGGATGATATATAATATTGTTATTGTTGATTTTATCATTTTGTCGTTTTATAAAAATTGCAAAATTTAAAAATATACTACAATTATATAAAGTGCAAAAAAACTGTTATAAAAGGTGCAAAAACCGTTATAAGAAGTAAAAAAAACTGTTAACTATGATGGAAAAAAACAAAAAAAAAATACAAAATAACGGACAAATTCTCATATATAACGGTAATAAACCGTTATGTATAAGCATTATAGATAACGGTTTCATACCGTTATGTATAGGAAAAAAACTGTTAACTATGATAGGAAAAAAAACAAAAAAATACAAAACATAACGAAAAAATCCTCATACATAACGGTATAAACCGTTATGTATAATCATTATAGATAACGGTTTCATACCGTTATGTATAGAAAAAAAACTGTTAACTATGATAGGAAAAAAAAAATACAAAACATAACGGAAAAATCCTCATACATAACGGTATAAACCGTTATGTATAATCATTATAGATAACGGTTTCATACCGTTATGTATGAGCGTCTCGTACCGTTATCTAATCTCACATACATAACGGTTTTTAAACCGTTGTCTATGATACGTATCATAGATAACACCACTATACACAACGGTTTTTTTGCTCATAGATAACGGATAAAATCCGTTATCTATGAGCGTTTTTCTAGTAGTGGAAAGAGAAAGCAACTCCAGACATTTCACTGATCGAAGCGGATAAAGAAAGTCAGCCGCTTACGACATCAAAGACATTGAATGTTTTGGATGCAGAAAGAAATGACACTTTCGAAATGAATGCCCTGAACTGACTCAATCTGAGCACAAAGAGCTGAAAGCCAAGAAGGATCGCAGCTTTACAAAGAAGAAAGCGATGGTTGCTGACGATGCTGATTCTTCCGAAGACATATCAGAATCATCCGACTTCGACTCTGCCAGCTCAGACGATGAGAGCCAAGCCCTGATGGCCAATGGATCTGAAAGCGTGGTTGACAACAGCTACGACAATGGAATGAATGGCTCAGAGGTAATCTCTCATTCAAAAACTCCTTATACTGATAACTTTCTGATGTTTTCAGGAGACAACTCAGAATCTGGAGAAAGCTCATCCGATGAAACTGACGAGTTCAATCAGCTCATGACTGATCACTGTCAGTTGAGGAAAATGTTCGAAGATCTCCTCAAGCAGAATCAGAAAATGGAAAAGGAGATCAATGATGAACGAGTTAGGAATCAGACAATCATCTACTTTCCGGATGAAACTTGTCTTGATCAGCTAATCATGGAGAACAGTTGACTGGAAGAAAAGCTCAGAATCTCCAACTCAGAATGTGATAGAGCATCTCATGAAATCAAGAGGCTCAATCACAAACTGGAAGAAACAGTCAAAGACTGCATGATGAAGTCTCCCATGATGAGCAACTTTCCATCGAAGGGCCTTGTTGAAAGCATTGGAGGAAAGGTTGCAGCTGATAAAGGAAAGAATGTCATGATCAATTCAAAGGATGATACTTCTGAAATCACCACATCAGAAGAATCAAGAGATCATGATATGGATGAAGTTCGCAAACGCAAACTGATGGCAAGAACAAATGTTCCACCTCTAAAGAGCTATAGACGAGCAAAGGAGGCCTCCAACCAGATCACTCTACTGAGAAGACTGGAAAGCAGATTTCAGTCAAAGATCGGGGAAGGAACATCTGGAATCAAGAAGAATCTTCCTCATCAGTCCAAAGGGAAGAACAGTCACATTAGTCAGAAACTGAAATCAGTTCAGTTTTAGAAAGAACAACATCCATGGAGACAAAGCAATGATGAGTCCAGACGAGCCAAGCGACATCCACGACGACAAGCGACTGGACATCATATGACTCATGTCCCACGAAATCAGCCAAGTTTCCATCAGTCTGGAATGACTCGAGTATCTCAAGGTAGATACTTCGCCGAGCAAAGAAGACCTCAACCACTCATCAGACAGAACTCCTACAAGAGTGAGGCCTTCAAAAGGAAAGCTCAACAGAAGAATGCTCACGTGCCAACTGAAGCTCCAACTACTTCAGTCAGACGATCAGCAAAGCGCAAGAGATCAGCCAGACCAATTCTGAAGCAGATTTGGGTTCCAAAGGGAACTCGAGCTAACATTGAAGGACCCAAATCTTGATTGGGTACATAAAGTAACTCTTCCTTGCAGGTCAAAATCAGGAAACACAAAAAGAAGGAAGAAGTTAAAGCTTCAATCAGAACATGGTATCTGGATAGCGGCTGTTCAAAGCACATGACGGGCTACAAAGAATATCTATCTCAGTATGTTGAGAAAGCTGGATCCAAAGTTGCATTCGGAGACATCTCAATCGGAGAAACAAAAGGCTATGGTGTGCTCAACATGGGTAACGCCAGTATCAGTAATGTTAGCTTTATTTCTGGTCTTAAACATAATATGTTGTCTGTGAGTCAATTTTGTGACAGCGGTTTCACAGTGAAGATCAAAAAGGATGAATTCACTGTTAGAATCAATCAAAAGAAGGTGGTTCTGAAAGGATTCAGACAAGGAAGTCTCTACGTCATCTCATGGGAAGACAGCCCACTAGAAACGTGTCTTATCAGCAAAAGCAGCTCGAAGCTCAACTGGCTGTGGCACAGGAGACTCATCCATCTCAATTTCAAGACGATCAACAAGCTTGCTAAACATCAACTGGTAGAAGGTCTTCCTTCTATTGTGTTCCAGAAAAAGCAAGAATGTGAAGCATGTCAAAGAGGAAAGCAGACGCGAATGTCATTCAAGTCAAAGTCAGGACACTCCTCTCGAAGAATTATTCAACTACTTTACATGGATCTGTTTGGCCCAATCTCTCCAAGAAGCTACAACGGTAGGAAGTACACCTTAGTTGTTGTGGATGATTATTCACGATATACCTGGGTCATATTTCTCTTCACCAAGAAGGAGACACTGGAACAACTGTCAAAGCTGCTGAGAAGACTGAGCGTGGAAAAGGAAGTCAACATCATCAACATCAGATCTGATCGTGGGACTGAGTTCCTCAATACTATCATTCGTGAGTATTGTGATGAACACGGAATCAGTCATCAAACTTCTGCAGTAAGAACTCCTCAACAGAACGAAGTTGCTGTAAGAAGAAACGGGTCTTTGAAGGAAGCAGCAAGGACGATGCTAGCCGAATCGAAACTCCCTTTGAAGTTTTGGGCTGAAGTAGTCAACAACGCATGCTACACGCAAAATCGCTCCTTCCTCACTCAAAGACATGGAAAGACTCCATACGAACTATGGAAGAACAGGAAGCCTTCAATTGCTTATTTTCATGCTTTCGGTTCTAGGTGTTTCATCCACAACAATGAAAAGAAGAGGTTAAACACATTCGATAGCAAGGCTGATCCAGGAATATTTCTTGGATACTCTGGAACATATCGATCCAGTAAAGCCTATCGAGTGTTTAATTCTCAAACTCTTTGTGTTGAAGAAACACCACATGTTTTCTTTGATGAGTCTACAGATGATTTCAGGAAACAGAAAACTGAAAGATGTGTTGAGAACACTGAAGTTTCCAAAGCTGAAATCCACAACACCGAGCCTTCTACTATCTTGGTGTGGGGACCAGGAAAAGATGAAGATACTGAGAAGCTTCAGTATCAAAAGATCAGCCAAAGGTCTGAAGTTCAGACTGGAGCCAATGCAGATGGCATCAGTCAAGGGGGAACTCCAGTTGAAGATCGAGTTGAACATGCCGAAGCTGCTCCAGCTTAACTCTCCCCTGCTACAGAAAGTGCTCAACACTTCAGAACCATTCCGAATGAAGAAGCCCCACCATCACCAGAAGAGATCAAGAAATATCAAAGATGGTTTGAACTCCATTCAAAGGAGAACATCATTGGAGAACCATCAGACGGTGTCAAGACTCGAAGATCAATGTGCAACCTCGTCTTTGATATCAACCAAAACTGCATCAACGAGGATAAGAATTTCAGCTGTTTCTTATCTTCTACAGAGCCCAAGGATGTTGAAGAAGCTCTGAAGTCCACTCAATGGGTCATCACAATGCAAGAATAACTGAATGAATTCAACCGGAATTCAGTTTGGGAACTTGTGGATCGACCAGACGATGCAAAAGTGATTGGTTTGAAATAGATTTTCAAAAACAAGAAAGACGAAGAAGGAAATGTTGTGAGAAACAAGGCAAGGCTTGTAGCAAAAGGTTACAGTCAAGAAGAAGGAATCGACTACGACGAAACATTTGCTCCAATTGCCAGATTGGAAGCAGTCAGACTCTTCTTAGCCTTCGCAGCTCACAAAGGTTTTAAGGTACACCAAATGGATATGAAGTGTGCATTTCTCAATGGAGTGCTCACCGATGAAGTCTACGTAGAACAACCTCCAGGCTTTGAGGTTGCTGGACCAGAAAAGGTGTACAAGCTGAAGAAAGCGCTCTATGGCTTGAAGCAAGCTCCAAGAGCATGGTATGATACTCTCTCGGAGTATCTTGTTGAACAAGGTTTCAAGAAAGGATCTGTGGACAGAACGTTATTCACTCTCAAAGAAGGAGAAGATCTCTTGCTTGTTCAGATTTATGTCGATGACATAATTTTCGGATTCAAATCCGAACGCATGTGCAAAAAGTTTGCTGACATCACGACCAACAAGTTCCAGATGTCCATGATGGGAGAAATAAATTTCTTTCTCGGATTGCAAGTCAAGCAAACCAGCGAAGGAATACTGATCAGTTAGTCCAAGTATGCCAAGGAACTGATAGCCAAGTTCGGTATTCAGCACATGAAATCAGTCAAGATCCCAATGAATACAAACTGGAAAGTGGATTCAAGTTCAGAAGGAAAATCCGTCTCCTCGACGAAGTACAGAGAAATCATTGGATCATTGTTGTATTTGACTGCGAGCAGACCAGACATCGCATTTGCAGTCGGGGTATGTGCAAGATATCAGTCAGATCCAAAGGAAGCTCATTTGGATGAAGCAAGTCGAATACTACGATATCTTAAAGGCACACCCAATTTAGGATTGTGGTACCCAGCAGACGACGACTTCAAGCTCACCGGATTTTCAGACTCGGATTTTGCAGGATGCAAAATTGATCGCAAATCAACCTCCGGAACCTGTCAATTCCTAGGCAACAAGCTCATCTCATGGTTTTCAAAGAAACAGACTTCAGTCGCCACCTCCACAACTGAAGCTGAATATGTTGCTGCCGGAAGCTGCTGCTCACAACTCATGTGGTTAGTCCAACAGTTGAAGGACTATGGGATAGACGGAAAAGAAGTCCCAATCTATTGCGATAGCTCCAGTGCTATTGCAATCTCCCAGAATTCAGTTCATCACACCAGAGTCAAGTACATTGCTATTCGACATCACTTCATCCATGATCACGTCGAAAAGAAGAATATCTCTGTTGAATGGATTCCAACTGCTGTTCAGAGAGCGGACTTGCTGACCAAAGCTCTTCCAGAAGAAAGGTTCAACGATCTGTGTGGAAAGATCGGCCTCATCAACCCAGAAGAGTGATGCTGTGTTTTAAGATTTTCTCAAACAGTCATGCTGACTGGTGGTCAACCAACTGCTGTTCTATGACCGCTGACGTGGAAAGCAATGAAGACAAGCGCTCATCTGAAGAGAAGTCATCCTGATGAATCAACCAGGATCAAGTGGTATCGACTAACTGCGATGATCAGTCGATCAGTAAGTACTTCTCAAACTTACTATTTAAAATCAGTTATATCAGTTAAGAGCTTTGTGTTTAAGTTCAAAATATTTCTCTAACTGATCAGTTTCTTTCAAAACCTTTAACTGATTGTTGGAAAATGGAATATCTGAGAAGGACAAGTTTTTTTTTTAAAAAAAAGGGGAAAATCTGTTTTGATTGAACTTGTTCTGATCTTCTCTAAAAATCCTTCCAACATTTTTACCTCTGTGATCAAATTTCTTGAGAACCTCATTGACATGACATAATGCAATGATACCTCTCACTTTTTTGAAGCTTCAGTCCCCTGTAGTGACGGCGGATGTGAATTTTTCTTCAAAAACATTTTAGGCACAGTTTTCGAAAAACTTTTCATCTTCTTTTTTGGTACAAAATTTGTCTATTTATACCATGATGTCTTCAATTATTTTTCTGCATCAACTAACAAATATTCACAGCCTTCACTGTGAGAAAAATTTTCAATCTTTCCAAAGTTGCAGAGAAAATTTGTTCCGACGACAGGAGAAATCAATGACTGCAAAGTCATGGAGTGGGAGAATGACGCTCACATACTTGGTCTTCACCGGACCCTTCCACTGGATCTCAACGTCCCTCCGACGTCAAAGTTTGTGCTACCCTCACTTGTATCCAGCGAAGCGAGTGTCTTCCATCCTCATGCCCGGACCATACGGTTTGAAGGACCTGTCTCAACAAGACGGACTTCACCCTTTTCTCAAGCGAGCTTCTCACCTTTTGTGAAGCTTCCGTGTGGTGCAACAGCAATGAGCAAGAGCTCGTTGTCAACCGGTGCAACATCGACAGTGTCTATCCTCACGATAGCCACTGATTCGATTTTTCTTACCCACACACCTCCCCTCTTATGCTTCTTTCTCTTCACCAAAAACCCTCTCCCCAACCTCCTTTGGTTTGCATGTTCACTACTCTCTTCTTCCCTATTTCGAGAACCATGCAAATCAACCCCTGCCCCTTTCTTCGTCTCCTCTCATCTTTCACTTTTTTCCTTTTTCTAAACCTTCGCATTCTCCATCTGCCTCTTACCCTAAACATCTTTCTCTGGACCATTCTGCGATTATGTTTCCTCGCAATGGTCTTAGCTTCATCCTTCAGTCAAATCCACCTTTTTGATGTTGCCAAAAAAGGGGAAAATTCTTAAGAGACTTACTCTCAAAAGACTGAAGACGATCAAGCAAAATGATCATGAAATGATCATAAGGAAGATTAGCCAAAGGATAAGACCTCGAATCAACGGAAAACAAGTGAGAGTGGAACAAACTTAGGAACACAAAGATAGAAGATGAAGATCAAGAAGTTCAAGGCGCAGCGATGCAGACTGCTGGAGTCCATGGGTTTCCCATGTTGTTTTTGTTTTTGTTTTTACTCCAATGTATGTCTTGCCCTGTACCTCGACTGATGGCTTATCAGTCTTTCTTTAATGAAAAGAACTTCTTTTTTATCTCAACCTGAAGACAATGAGTCTTTGTCCAGGCTCTGATTATTGTTTTTATGTCTCTTGTCTTTGTTCTGTTTTAGAACTGTTTCGTTTTTAACTCTAAGTACAAGTTATTAGGCTCTATTGTTAAGGGGGAATTGTTTTCACCCCAGTTTTAGAACTTGTGTTGTGAGTTCAGTCTTTTTGTTTGTCTAGAACTGCTGTATGGTTTTGACATCATCAAAAAGGGGGAAATTGTTGGGAATCTTGTGGAATATCCTAATCCTTGTTTTGATGATACCAAAATCCATAGGTCTTAATTGTAATAGACTAGAACAGTTTTGAACTCAAGTGTTAGAGTTCGTTTCTAGTTTAGCTTGCGGTTCTGAAGACTAAAGACTGAAGACTGAAAGACGAAGGACTGAAGACTGAAGACTGAAGATACCAACTGAAGTATCAGTTGAAGAATCAGTTCGGAACTGATTACTTAATGCGTGCTCTGTGGACTCAGCGAACTGATACTAAAGTCAAGTATCAGTTAAACATTCTTTCTCGGACTGAACTTCCAACGTTCAAAGGAAGCCACGTACTCACAAAAGTACAGCCACATTAAATGCAGAGATCTCAGGATCTCCTTATCTCTGCAGAGGTCATTCCTATTTGGTGGCTACTTTATCAGAGACGTCACATCTCATGTCCTTCAAGAGAGCCGTTTCCACCAAACAAGGAACCTCGAAGATTGAAGCCTCAGCCCAAATTCGAAATGCTCTCCAACGGAAGAAATCTTGAAGACGTTCTCCGCCAACGGATCTATTCAAGACCTCTGCAATAAATAGTGCTCGAGGATCAACTTCAATCTTCACCGATTCAACAACATAAGCTGAAGCTCTGCCAAAATCGCTACTCAGCCTAAAGCTTAACTTCCCCAAAGCTTGAATCGAAGAAGAGAATTCCAAAGCCAAAATCAGTCACTGCTGATTACATACATTCTCTTAGACCTTAGGCAAACCTCTGTTTACCCAGAAGCCAAGGTCAGAACTTGCTCCAAAGAACTTGTTGTTTGCAGTATAGTTGGCAACCGTTCAAACCTCCTTTCAGAAAGAAAGAGTAGAGTGTTTGAGTGATTCGGAGTTCAGGAAGGTACTCTGACTCTGAGAAGTCTTAGCTTAGGTTGTGCTAAGCAAGAGAAATCCGATACGAGTGAAGTGTGGGTACTGAAGAAATGGTTTCTTTAGTGGTACGGTTGTGTGCACCCGGCAAGCACACGGTTTGGTTTGCAGTGCACCTGTTAAGCACTTGCGGAGTGGATTGTTGGTCTGATCAACCGACCGTGGATGTAGGAAAGGGTTTTTCCAAACCACGTAAAAGTCTCTGTGTTATTTACAGCTTTCAATTTTACATTCTTACTTGTGTTGTTTCAATTGATAAACTGAATATTGAATAACTGCAAAGAGAAACATAAGACTAACAACGTGCTCAACCGAGGCTATTACGAAACTAAGTTTATTTCCACTGCGTATGATATCAGTCTGACTGGTCTATCTTCTGATAGTCAGGAAGAGTGTTATCATCTCTGTTTTAGCAAACTCGACCGAAGCCCTTACGTGCATCAGTTAAACAGGTGTCATAGTTTGCGTGTAAAGTTTCTCTTTGATCTCTATCTTGAGATCCCTCCGTTTGAGGAAACAAAAATAGCCCATAGGTGTATTCCCCCCCATACACCTATTCGAGACCCTCCGGACCTAACACTTCTTTTCTTATTCACTTCTTTTTCAGAAGTAAAATGACGGATTCAAGCTCCCAAAATTCTGATTCTAGTAATTCAAGCTCCTAAAATATTCAAGGTTCCTATTTTTCAAGTCAACCAATACCATCATGACAAACATGGTTTTCGTACCTCAATATCGCATGAATTGTTGTCATTTTCCCCCATGAATTGATTGCTAATATGTGTTTGTATCCCAATTTTGAGTTTTGTTGAGTTTTGATTCTTTGGTGTAGTTTTGAAGTGATTTCAGGGAAAATCAAGGATTAATTGGAGGATTTTGAAGACATGAGATCGAAGTACGTCTCAATAGGAATTCGTGAGCGCAAACGGCGACCAAATCCGAGTCCGGACAAGGGAGAACGGAGCCGAACAAGCGGACTGCGCATAAAGCCCAGGAACCCGCGGTCCGGGCAGCGGCCACGGGCCCGACCGCGGGCCTCTGCTCCAAAATTGCCCAGTAACCCGCGGTCAGGGCCGCGGCCACGGGCCCGACCGCGGGCCTCTGCTGCAGAGCAGTCCAGAACGTTTTTTACAGTCACCCGCGGTCAGAGCCGCGGCCGCGGCCCATGACCGCGGCCTCCCCTGCTTCCAGCCGCGTTTTGAACCGCGGTTCATGCCGTGACCGCGGGGAAGAGGCGGGGATCCGCCTTTTGGTGGGCCCAGACGTGATTTTTAGCCCAAAACTTCATTTTTCCCCTCTTTTCTCATATCAAACATCACACACACCCATTCCATCTTCCCCAACTCTCCAATTCGAAACCCTAGCCTCCATTCTCTACCATTTTTTTCTCTCTTCCACACACAACCAAAATCAAATAAAGAAGGGGAAGACTTGGAAAGGAGCTCATCAAGACTACATGATTGAAGATCAAGATTATAGGATTTGTCTATGAATCTCTATCTCTCTATATCTTTATTTATGTTTTCTTATGACTTGAGATTTGCTTTTATTATGAATATGCTTGGCTAAAATCTCTTATCTTAGGGATTAGATTAGATGGATTTGTAATGGATTGATTTCTTTGTTTAATATATATCTTGATGGTGCTTATTGTTATCTTTTCAAGCCCTAGATTTATCTCTTGTATGATTGGTTGGCCACCTTTTGTGCATTTCTAATTTGTGATTTGAATCGGGAGAGGATAATTACAATAGATTAGGAGTTTGATACATATCATCTCAATAAACCGGGAGGTTGAGAGGTGGGTGAGGGCTTATTGATCTTTTGAGCTATTAGGAGTTATAGGTTAGAAATTGACCGGGGACGGAAATTATGACCCGTAATCTACTGTTTTAGTCGTCCGGGAGGGGGCTAAAACTAGTGGGGAGATCGCCCTAGATAAGTAGGCCATATCAAGATTTATATTGATTTAGATTGAATTCATTACGATCCATCGAAATCTAGTCCCTAGGATAACTTTCCTTCGAGTCATTCCCCAATTTATTAACTAAGTTTATATTATTGTAATTTAGTTTGCTTGCTTTAATTTAACTTTGCTTTAACCTTTAACATCTCTTCATCTTTGGTTGTCTAAATAGATTGAAAACAACTTATTAATAGTATTTAGAAGTTTAAATTCACCAATCCTTGTGGAATACGACCTTGCTTCCCTTATATTGCAACTACACCGTATACTTGCGGTGTGGTGAAAATAATAGCGAACAAGTTTTTGGCGCCGTTGCCGGGGATTGGTTGAGTTTTTACTTTTGATGTTGTGAAAAGTTGTTTTTATCTAATTTAGATATTGTTTTTATGTTTGTTTATTTATATGTTTATTTATTTTTGTTAGAGAAAATTGCTCCACAACCGTAAAAGCGGCACCAAAAATGGATGATGGAAGGAATGAGTTGGTTGAGCAACTCCAACTACAATTGGCGTTGATGCAACTTAAGTTGCGTGTTTTGGAAGCCAAAAGAAATTGTAGGCAACCAATGATCCAAAAAGCCTTCCAACCAACACCTTCCTATGGTGAGTATTATGACATGGGGTGCAATGCCATGGAGTGGCAATCACCATTCGAGTATGAGGACCATTTCAATAGTTGGAATTATGAAAATTCTTATTCCACTCAAGAAGGCTTCCAAGGGGGAAATCGATACTATCAAGAGGAGAAATCGAATTCGAAAGACGATCTCCTACAATGCTTCTTAACTACACAAGCTTGGATAGAAAAAAGTCTAGCAAAATTGGAGGTTATGCTAGATGAGCAAAGGAGGTCTTTGGCTACCACTATGGAAAATCAAAAGCGAATTGATGATTTGTGCATGACCATTAGCCTACGGAATGGAACCTTGTATGAGGAACCAATGCCGATGCTAAGTGAAGAGCCTCAAGAAGTTGAAGAAGAGTATGAAGAAGATGAAGATCAATTCTCCAAACCCCTTGAAGTCGAGAGCCCAACTTTTCCAACACAACCTCTACAATTCCAAAAAAATGAAGATTTCACAAGCTTTAAAGAATGCAAAGTCAAAAATTTTATCGATCCTTACCTCGACATGGGCGATTCTATGAAGGCTTGCTTCTTTCACTTTTATTTATCTTCATCTTTTGATTTTCACTTTGATTTGTCTAATAAGGAATTGTTTGAGTGTGGTGGTACTCTAGATGGTGAACGAGATTACCATGACTCCCGGGATGTCTCAAGAATTCCAAAGCCACCATATTTTTGGGTCGCGGTGGATGGAGCATGCAAATTTGATGAGAAATGGCCACCGCCTAAGCCTCCACCTCGTTTGTGAGTACGAGATAAGTAATCATTTTCTCCTTCATCCAAACTTATTTCTCTTTTGTGTGAAATAAGTTTGGGGGGAGGGTGAAGATGGGTTACTTATCTCGTTTATCCGTTGTTTATTTATTTAGTTAGTTTAGTTTTCGAATAATAAGATTTTGTCTCGTTTTTTTGAGCTTTTCCTTGTCTTTTGTTTTTTAGCTTGATTGTTGAAAAAAACATGAGTTGGATGAAATGTGTGTTGGGCTTATGATATGAATGTTGTTTTTGAAAAGAAATTGTTGTGTTTCACTTGTTGATTTTGCATGTAGAGTTTGAACTTGTGACAAATGAGCTAAATGTTTTGCCTCCAAGAACTTGAAAATGAGCTTGTAAGATTTGAGCCATTGATTGTCATACATTCACAATCTCATTTTATTTTTTGAGTGTAAATCATTTGGGCATGTTTGTTGATCTCTAGAACTTGCCATGAGTCCTCTCTTGAAAATAAAAGTAGATGTGTTGTTAATATTGAAGTGATTTAAGGTCATCCTTGTTAGCCACTTGACTTAAATTGTGTCCAAATTCTCATATGATCCTAGTTTACCCTCTTTGTGCCTTATAGCCTTTCTTTGAATTAACTAATGATAAAAGGGTAGAACTTAGATTGTTGGTGGTTGCTTTGATGAAAATGGTTGGGAAATGATTGAAATTGCTTATCAAGCTTTGATTGAGTGAAAATCACTAGTTCCCTATGAGCTTAAAAAGAAAAAGAAAAAAAAAGAAAAAGAAATGAAAATGAATGTGAATAAAAGAGCATAAAGGGAAGTGATTTGCCTTTTGAATCATATCATGATAAGTATCACTAAGGGTGAAAAGAAGAAATGTGGGGACATTGGTTTTTGATTGATTAGAAAAGAGAAATGGTGAATTTGACTTGTTCATTGTGATTGTTTAGATTGTGGGATATGAGTCATTTGCCTAAAAATACCTCACCTCACCAAAGAGCCCTCATTACAACCTTATGAAAGCCCTTGTTGATCATTATTTATAACACATTGAAGTATAGAGAGTTAGGATAAATGGCAAGCCTATGGTAGATTGCATACATGATTCAATTTGAGTGCAAACACGTCCAATCTAAACATTTGAGAGTTGAGTGCATCATTGAAACATCCACATTTGTGAGGATTCAAGTTTGAAGGCTATAATGTTGAACTCATTATCACTTCTGACTTCTTGGAATGCATTTCTACTTGTGATACACTTTTTAAAGATTTTTGAAAAATTTGAAGCCCTTGAAATGACACCAATTCATTCTCACATGTTTGTTATCTTTTATTTCTCTTCTCTTTGTAGTTTGGGGACAAACAACGCTTTAAGTTTGGGGGGTCAAAAACTTGTTCGCTATTATTTTCACCACGCCGCAAGTATACGGTGTAGTTGCAATATAAGGGAAGCAAGGTCGTATTCCACAAGGATTGGTGAATTTAAACTTCTAAATACTATTAATAAGTTGTTTTCAATCTATTTAGACAACCAAAGATGAAGAGATGTTAAAGGTTAAAGCAAAGTTAAATTAAAGCAAGCAAACTAAATTACAATAATATAAACTTAGTTAATAAATTGGGGAATGACTCGAAGGAAAGTTATCCTAGGGACTAGATTTCGATGGATCGTAATGAATTCAATCTAAATCAATATAAATCTTGATATGGCCTACTTATCTAGGGCGATCTCCCCACTAGTTTTAGCCCCCTCCCGGACGACTAAAACAGTAGATTACGGGTCATAATTGCCGTCCCCGGTCAATTTCTAACCTATAACTCCCAATAGCTCAAAAGATCAATAAGCCCTCACCCACCTCTCAACCTCCCGGTTTATTGAGATGATATGTATCAAACTCCTAATCTATTGTAATTATCCTCTCCCGATTCAAATCACAAATTAGAAATGCACAAAAGGTGGCCAACCAATCATACAAGAGATAAATCTAGGGCTTGAAAAGATAACAACAAGCACCATCAAGATATATATTAAACAAAGAAATCAATCCATTACAAATCCATCTAATCTAATCCCTAAGATAAGAGATTTTAGCCAAGCATATTCATAATAAAAGCAAATCTCAAGTCATAAGAAAACATAAATAAAGATATAGAGAGATAGAGATTCATAGACAAATCCTATAATCTTGATCTTCAATCATGTAGTCTTGATGAGCTCCTTTCCAAGTATTCCCCTTCTTTATTTGATTTTGGTTGTGTGTGGAAGAGAGAAAAAAATGGTAGAGAATGGAGGCTAGGGTTTGGAATTGGAGAGTTGGGGAAGATGGAATGGGTGTGTGTGATGTTTGATATGAGAAAAGAGGGGGAAAATGAAGTTTTGGACTAAAAATCACGTCTGGGCCCACCAAAAGGCGGATCCCCGCCTCTTCCCCGCGGTCACGGCATGAACCGCGGTTGAAAACGCGGCTGGAAGCAGGGGAGGCCGCGGTCATGGGCCGCGGCCGCGGCTCTAACCGCGGGTGACTGTAAAAAACGTTCTGGACTGCTCTGGAGCAGAGGCCCGCGGTCGGGCCCGTGGCCGCGGCCCTGACCGCGGGTTACTGGGCAATTTTGGAGCAGAGGCCCGCGGTCGGGCCCGTGGCCGCGGCCCGGACCGCAGGTTCCTGGGCTTTATGCGCAGTCCGCTTGTTCGGCTCCGTTCTCCCTTGTCCGGACTCGGATTTGGTCGACGTTTGCGCTCACGAATTCCTATCGAGACGTACTTCGATCTCATGTCTTCAAAATCCTCCAATTAATCCTTTATTTTCCCTGAAATCACTCCAAAACTACACCAAAGAATCAAAACTCAACAAAACTCAAAATTGGGATACAAACACATATTAGCAATCAATTCATGGGGGAAAATGACAACAATTCATGCGATATTGAGGTACGAAAACCATGTTTGTCACATCACATATCCTACCCTCAACAACAATTTCCATACAACTACCAAATATCTTCGAATTTTTCTCAACAATTTTCATTCAACTCACTTGGTGGAGAGAATATTCCTCAACAATTTCCATTCGACCTATTTCATGCCTCCACCAAACCAATTTCCATTCAACCCTACTATCTGATAGATGGAATCTATCCGATATGAGTTGCATTCGTCAAGAGTTATTGTTAGGTCCGGGGGGGTCTCGAATAGGTGTATGGGGGGGGAATACACCTATAGGCTATTTTTGGTCTATCTACCAACCTCAATCAGAGGGATCTCAGTCAGAGATAGAAAAGAAACTTTACAAGCAAATCAGACACCTGTTTAACCGAAATTAGTTTTGACCAACAGGGTTGACGACTGATACTGAAAGCTCTTCAGTAAAGAGTTATCAGTTAAGTCACAAGAACTTAACTGATCCACGTAAGGGCTTCAGTCGTGTTTGCAAAGATAGAGATGATATCACTCTTCCTTACTATCAGAGGATAGTTCAGTCAGATTGATATCACACGCAGCGGAAATTAAACTTAGTTTCGAATAGCCTCGGTGGAGCAGATAGTTGGATTAAGGTTTCTCTAGCAGTTAGTCAGTGTTCAGTTTTATCAATAGAAATAGCACAGTTAAGAATGTAAAATTGAAAGCTGTAAATAACACAGAGACTTTTACGTGGTTCGGAAAAACCCTTTCCTACATCCACGGCTGGTTGATCAGACCAACAATCCACTCCGCAAGTGCTTGCCTGGTGCACTGCAAACCGTGAACTGAAGATAAACTCTCTTCAGCACCTACACACCTCGCGTAGGGTTTCTCCACCTACACACCTCGTATAGGATTTCAGCACCTACACAACTCGCGTAGGATTTCCCTGCTAAGCACACCTCGTGCTCAGACTTCTCTTTCAGAGTTCAGAGTACCTTCCTGAATCTCTGAATCACTCAAACACTCTTATGGGGGAGAGGTTTAAACGAGTGCCAACTATACTTACAAAGAACAAGTTCTTTGAATCAAGTTTGACCTTTGGCTTCTGGGTATACAGAATATTTGCCTAGGGTCTAAGAGAATATATGTAATCAGCAGTGACTGATTTTTGGCTTTGGAATTCTCTTCTTCGATTCAAGCTTTGAGCGGTTAAGCTTTGGGCTGAGTAGCTATTTCGGCAGAGCTTCAGCTTATGTTGTTGAATCGGTGAAGATTGAAGTAATCCTCGAGCGCTATTTGTAGGAGAACTCTTGAATAGATCCATTGGCGTAAATCGTCCTCAAGATTTCTTCCGTTGGAGAGCAATTCGAATTTGGGCTGAGGCTTCAATCTTCGAGGTTCCTTGTCTGTGTGGAAACGGCTCTCTTTGAATGACAGGAGATGTGACATCTCTGAAAAGTAACCACCAGATAGGAATGACCTCTGCAGAGATAAGATATTGAGATATCCCTGCATTTAATGCGGCTGTACTTGAGCGTACGTGGCTTCCTCTGAACGTTGGAAGATCAGTCCTAGGAGGAATGTTCAACTGATACTTGACTTTAGAATCAGTCTATGGCGCGCATTAAATAATCAGTCTTCAACTGATTCTTCAACTGATACTTCAGTTGGTAACTCCAGTCTTCAGTCTTCAGTCTTCATTCTTCAGTCTTCAGTCTTTGACACCGCAACTAAACTAGAAACGAACTCTAACACTTGAGTTCAAAACGATTCTAGTCTATTACATTTAAGTCCTATGAATTTTGGTATCATCAAAACAAGGGTTAGGATATTCCA
This sequence comes from Salvia miltiorrhiza, assembly GCF_028751815.1. NCBI lineage: Eukaryota > Viridiplantae > Streptophyta > Magnoliopsida > Lamiales > Lamiaceae > Salvia > Salvia miltiorrhiza. The sequence goes on from NC_080391.1 coordinate 46,504,359, forward strand.
CAAGGTTCCCAACAATTTCCCCCTTTTTGATGATGCCAAAACCACACAGCAGTTCTAGACAATAAAAAGACTGAGCTCTCAGTATAAGTTCTAGACGAGGGGTGAAAACAGTTCCCCCTTAACAATAGAACCTAAACAACTTATACTTAGAGCAAGAACGAAAACATTTCTAAACACAGAACTTAAAGAAGACAGAAAAACCATAAATCAGAGCCTGGACAAAGAGTTATTGTCTTCTGGGTGAGATCAATAAGAAGTTCATTTCATTAATAGGACTGATAAGCCATCAGTCGAGGTACAGAGCAAGACTTACATTGGAGTAAAACGATAAACAACAAAAAAAGACATCATGGTTAAACCATGGACTCCAGCAGTCTGCTTGGCTGCGCCTTGAACTTCTTGATCTTCATCTTCTGTCTTCGTGTCTTCATGTTCCTAAGCTTGTTCCACTCTCACTTGTTTTTCGTTGAATTGAGATCTTATCCTCTGGTTAATCTTCCTCATGATCATCGGATGAATGATGATCATGTTGCTTAACCTTACTTAAGTCCATTAGATTGTACTTCTTTCCCCCTTTTTGGCAACATCAAAAAGAAGGACGAACCTAAGAAGGAAGCGAAGACCATGCGAAGGAAAGTTCGCAGGAGGAAGATATTGGGGTCATGGGGGATGAAGAAGGCGAAGGCTTAGAAGGAGGTTAGGAAGAAGAAACAGATGATGAGGAAAAAGAAGAGAAACAGAGGTTTTGAGAGTTGAGGGGTTGTCAAAACAGAGGAGATTGTGAGGGTCTCCCTGTTGACATAGCGCCGGTTGACAATGAGTTCCAGCTCATTGTTGTTGCTCCGCATCGGTTCTCCCCAAAGAGCAAAAATCTTTTTGGTGAAGACGATGAAGTCTGTCATTTTTCAGACAGGTACTACAAACCAATGCACCGGGCATGAGGATGGAAGACACTCGCTTCGCTGGATACAAGTGAGGGTAGCGCAAACTTTGACGTCGGAGAGACGTTGTGATCCAGTGGAAGGGTCCGGTGAAGACCAAGACTATGAGTGTCATTCTTCCACTCCATGACTTTGCAGTCATAGATTTCTCCTTTAGTCTGAACAAATTTTCTCTGCAACTTTGAAAGAAATTGAAACTTTTTCTCACAGTGAAGGCTGTGGAGAGTTGTTAGTTTGATGCAGAAAAATCGTGAAGACAGCATGGTGTATAAATAGACAAGATGTGAACCATGTAGAAGATGAAAAGGTTTTTCGAAAACTGTGCCTAAATTGCAATTGAAGAAAAATTTCGCGTCCGCCGTCACTGCGAAGGACTTTGAAAAAACATCATTACATATGTCATGTCAATGAGTATTTCAAGAAATTTTATTGCAGAGGCAAAAAGGTTGGAAGGATTTTTGGCAAAAAGATCAGGACAAGTTCAATCAAAACAGATTTTTTTTTTTTTTTTTAAATCCTGTCCTTTTCGGATATTCCATTTTCCAACAATTCCAATCAATCAGTTAAAGTTTTTGAAGAAAACTGATCAGTTAGAGAAAATGTTTTGAACGAAACACTTAAAGCTCTAAACTGAAATAACTGATTTTTGAAAAGGTAAGCATTTAAAATACTTACTGATCAACTGAACATTGTAGTTAGTTGATACCACGTGATCCTGGTTGAATCATCAGGATGACTTCTTCTTCAGATGAGTATTCGGACTTCATTGCATTCCACGTCGGCGGTCGTAGAAGCAGCAGTTGGTTGACCACCAGTCAGCAAGACTGTTTGAGAAAATCTTCAAACACAGCATCACTCTTCAGGGTTGATGAGGTTGATCTTTGCACATAGATCATTGAACCTCTCTTCTGGAAGAGCCTTGGTCAGCAGGTCCGCTCTCTGAATAGCAGTGGGAATCCATTCCACAGAGATATTCTTCTTTTCGACATGATCACGAATGAAGTGATGTCGAATCTCAATGTGTTTGACTCTGGTGTGATGAACTGGATTCTGGGAGATTGCAATAGCACTGGAGCTGTCGCAATAGATAGGAACTTCCTTTTCCTCGATCCCATAGTCCTTTAGTTGATGGACTAACCACAGGATTTGTGAGCAGCAGCTTCCGGCAGCAACATATTCAGCTTCAGTTGTAGAGGTGGCGACTGAAGTCTGCTTTTTTGAAAACCAAGAGATGAGCTTGTTGCCTAGGAATTGACAAGTTCCGGAGGTTGACTTGCGATCAAGCTTGCATCCACCGAAGTCAGAGTCTGAAAATCCGGTAAGCTTGATGTCGTCGTCTGCTGGGTACCACAATCCTAAATTGGGTGTGCCCTTGAGATATCTCAGAATCCGCTTAGCTGCATCCAAATGAGCTTCCTTAGGATCTGATTGATATCTTGCACAAACCCCGACTGCAAATGCGATATCTGGTCTGCTCGCAGTCAAATACAGCAAAGATCCAATGATTTCTCTGTACTTCTTCGAAGAGACAGAGCTTCCTTCTGAACCTGGATCGACTTTCCAATTTGTGTTCATTGGGATCTTGACTGATTTCATGTGCTGAATACCGAACTTAGCTATCAGCTCCTTGGCATACTTGGACTGACTGATCAGTATTCCTTCTTTGGTCTGCTTGACTTGCAATCCGAGAAAGAAATTCATTTCTCCCATCATGGACATTTGGAATTTGTTCGTCATGATGTCAGCAAACTTATTGCACATGCGTTCGGATTTGGATCCGAAGATTATGTCATCGACATAAATTTGAACAAGCAAGAGATTTTCTCCTTCTTTGAGAGTGAACAGGGTTCTGTCCACAGATCCCTTTTTGAAGCCTTGTTCAATCAGATACTCAGAGAGAGTATCATACCACGCTCTTGGTGCTTGCTTCAATCCATAGAGCGCTTTCTTCAGCTTGTACACCTTTTCTGGTCCAGCAACCTCAAATCCGGGAGGTTGTTCTACATAGACTTCATCTGTGAGCACTCCATTAAGAAATGCGCACTTGACATCCATTTGGTGTACCTTGAAACCTTTGTGAGCTGCGAAGGCTAAGAAGAGTCTGACTGCTTCCAATCTGGCAACTGGGCCAATGTCTCGTCGTAGTCGATTCCTTCTTCTTGACTGTATCCTTTAGCCACAAGCCTTGCTTTGTTTCTCACAATGTTTCCTTCTTTGTCTTCCTTGTTCTTGAAAATCCATTTCAAGCCAATCACCTTTGCATCGTCTGGTCTATCCACAAGCTCCCAAACTGAATTCCGGTTGAATTCATTGAGTTCCTCTAGCATTGCGATGACCCATTCAGTGGACTTCAGAGCTTCTTCAATATCCTTGGGCTCTGTAGTTGATAAGAAACAGCTGAAATTCTTATCTTCGTTGATGCAGTTCTGGTTGATGTCGAAGACGAGGTTGCACATTGATCTCCGAGTCTTGACGCCATCTGATGGTTCTCCAATGATGTTCTCCTTAGAGTGGAGTTCAAACCATCTTCGATACTTCTTGATCTCTTCAGGGGATGGTGGAGCTTCTTCGGTCAGAATAGCTCTGGGATGTTGAGCACCTTCTGGAGCAGGGGTGAGTTGAGCTGGGGCGGCTTCTGCGCGTTCAACTTGAACTTCAGCAATTGGAGTTCCCCCTTGACTGATTCCATCTGTATTGGCTCCAGTCTGGACTTCAGACCGTTGGTTGATCTTCTGATACTGAAGCATCTCAGTATCTTCATCTTTGCCAGGTCCCCACACAAAGACAGTAGAGGGCTCGACAGTGTGGATTTCAGCTTTGGAACCTTCAGCGATCTGAACATCCTTTTCAGCATCTTGTTCCCTGAAACCATCTGTAGACTCATCAAAGATTACATGAGGTGTTTCTTCTACACAAAGAGTTTGAGTATTGAACACTCGATAGGCTTTGCTTGAACGTTCTGTTCCAGAGTATCCAAGGAAGACTCCTGGATCAGCCTTGCTATCGAAGGTGTTCAACCTCTTCTTATCATTGTTGTGTATGAAACACTTAGAACCGAAAGCATGAAAGTAGGCAATCGATGGCTTTCTGTTCTTCCATAACTCGTATGGAGTTCTTCCATGTGTCTGAGTGAGGAAGGAGCGATTCTGCGTGTAGCATGCGTTGTTGACTGCTTCGGCCCAAAACTTTAAGGGAAGTTTTGACTCGGCTAGCATCGTCCTGGCTGCTTCCTTTAGAGACCGGTTTCTTCTTTCTGCGACTCCATTCTGCTGGGGAGTTCTTGCTGCAGAAGTTTGATGACTGATTTCTTGTTCATCACAATACTTACTAATGACAGTATTGAGGAACTCAGTCCCACGATCTGATCTGATGCTGATGATGTTGACTTCTTTTTCAACGCTCAGTCTTCTCAGCAGCTTTGGCAGTTCCTCCAGTGTCTCCTTCTTTTTGAAGAGAAAGATAACCCAAGTATATCGTGAATAATCATCCACAACTACCAAGGTGTACTTCCTACCGTTGTAGCTTCCTGGAGTGATCGGGCCAAACAGATCCATGTGAAGTAGATGCAGAATCCTTCCAGAGGAGTGTCCTGTCTTTGACTTGAATGACGTCCGCGTCTGCTTTCCTCTGAGGCATGCTTCACATTCTTGCTTCTTCTGAAATACAATAGAAGGAAGACCTTCTACCAGTTGATGTTTAGCAAGTTTGTTGATCGTCTTGAAGTTGAGATGGTTGAGTCTCTTGTGCCATAGCCAGTTGAGCTCCGAGCTGCTCTTGCTGATGAGGCACGTTTCTGGTGGGCTGCCTTCCCAAGAAACGACGTAGAGACTCCCTTGTCTGAATCCCTTCAGAACCACCTTTTTCTGATTGTTTCTAACAGTGAATTCATCATTTTTGATCTTCACTGTGAAACCATTGTCACAAAATTGACTCACAGACAACAGATTATGTTTAAGACCAGAAACAAAGCTAACATTACTGATACTGGCGTTACCCATGTTGAGCACACCGTAGCCTTTTGTTTCTCCAATTGAGTTATCTCCGAATGCAACTTTGGATCCAGCTTTCTCGACATACTGGGATAGATATTCTTTGTAGCTCGTCAAATGCTTCGAACAGCCACTATCCAGATACCACGTTCTGATTGAAGCTTTGGCCTCTTCCTTCTTTTTATGTTTCCTGACATTGACCTGCAAGGAAGAGTTGCTTCAGGCACCCAATCAAACTTTGGGTCCTTCATTGTTAGTTCGAGTTCCCTTTGGAACCCAAATCTGCTTCAGAATTGGTCTGGCTGATCTTTTGCGCTTTGTTGGATGTCTGATCGATGTCGTTGGCGCTTCAGGTGGCACTTGAGCATTCTTCTGTTGAGAAAACTTTTTGAAGGCCTCACTCTTGTAGCAGTTCTGTCTGATGAGTGATTGAGGTCTTCTTTGCTCGGTGAAGTATCTTCCTTGAGATACTTTAGTCTTTGCAGACTTATGGAGATTTGTCTGTCGTCCAGTGGCTTGTCGTCGAGGAATTGGCATGGCTCGACTGGACTCAGCATTGCTTGATCTCCATGGATGTTGTTCCTTCTGAAACTGGACTGAGGATGTTAGTTTCTGACTGATGTGACCTTTCTTCCCCCTGGATTGATGAGGAAGATTCTTCTTGACTCCTGATGTTCCTTCCCGGATCTTTGACTGAAATCTGCTTTCCAGCCTTTTCAATAAGATGATCTGGTTGGAAGCCTCCTTAGCTCGTCTGTAGCTTCGTGGAGGTGGAACATTTGGTCTGGCCATCAGTCTGCGCTTGTGAACTTCATCCACATCATGGTCTCTTGATTCTTCTGAGGTTGTGATTTCAGAAGGATCATTCTTAGAGATGATCATGATTTTCTTTCCTTTGGCAGCTGCAATCTTTCCTCCGATGCTGTTGACCAGTCCTTTCGATGGAAAGTTGCTCATCATGGGAGACTGCATCATGCAGCTTTTGACTGTTTCTTCCAGTTTGTGATTGAGCCTCTTGATTTCATGAGATGCTCTTTCACATTCTGAGTTGGAGACTCTGAGCTCTTCTTCCAGTCGGCTGTTCTCCATGATTAGCTGATCAAGACAAGTTTCATCCAGAAAGTAGATGATTGTCTGATGTTTAGCTCGTTCATCATTGATCTCCTTATCCATTTTCTGATTCTACTTGAGGAGATCTTCGAACATTTTCCTCAGCTGACAGTGATCAGTCAGGAGCTGATCAAGCTCGTCAGTTTCAACGGATGAGCTATCTCCAGATTCTGAGTGGTCTCCTGAAAGCATCAGGAAGTTATCAGTATATGGAGTTTTTGTGAGAGATTTTACCTCTGGGCCATTCATTCCATTGTCGTAGCTGTTGTCGGCTACACTTTCTGATTCATTGGCCATCAGGGCTCGGCTCTCATCATCTGAGCTGGAACTGTCGAAGTCGGATGATTCTGATGTGTCGTTGGATGAATCAGCATCATCAGCAACCATAGCTTTCTTCTTCAAAGATCTGCGATCTTTCTTTGCTTTCAGTTCCCTGCGCTCAGCTGGAGTCAATTCAGGGCATTCATTTCGAAAGTGCCCTTTCTTTCTACATCCAAAGCATTCCAATTCTTTGATGTCGTAAGCGGCTGACTTCCTTTCTCCGCTTCGATCTGTGGAATGTCTGGAGTCCCCTTCTCTTTCTTTTCCCTTGTAGTGCTGCTTGTGGAACCTTCTGTACTTCCGGAACTTGGACTCCATCTTGTTGAATCTGTCAGTCAATAGGGCATATTGACTGAAGAAGTCCTCAGGGTTGAGTTCCGTTGGCTCCTTGATCTGCTTCTTGCCTTCTCTGATCGAGGCCTTCAGTGCAACTCCTCTTGAGGTTGATGGACCATCTTCGTCTGATCCTCCAGCCTTCTTGTTACCAAGATTTCTCATCAGGTCGAACTCATTTGCCATGAGATCGGAGAAAAGCTTGTTTGTCGGGAGCTGACTGAATCCTGGCTTATGCTGATGAGCGACTGAGTAGATCTGCCATTCTCCACGTGGCAGTGCTCGAAGAATCTTCAGGTTGATTTCTCGTTGAGTGTATTTGTCTTTGGAGATGGATTGAACTTCATTCAATATAAGATTGAATCTTTGTTCCATTTCCTCGACAGATTCATTCTTAGCATGAGGAAGGAGTCGAATTTCTGGCAAGCTATGGATAACTTATTCTCCTTGATTTCCTCAGATCCTACGCACATTCTTTCCAGAATGTCCCACATCTCCTTTGCTGTTCTGCACTTGATAATCTTCATGACATACTTGTCAGGAACGGTGCCGGAGATGATGCTTTTGGCGAGGTTGTCTAACTCATCTTGCTTCCTTTCTTCTGTGGTGAAGTCTGCCTTAGACTTGGGCTGGTCCTCATCGTAAGGTTCCTGATGGATGTCAGTAGGAACCCTTTTTACAGTTTCGGTGATGATGATCGGACCGCTGGCGATGACTTCCCACATTCTGCAATGTTGGGCGGTGAGGAAGCTTTCAAGCCGAAACTTCCATATGTCGTATTTTTCAATACTAAACATAGGTAGAGAAGATAATCTGCTGTGGTTAGTCTCCATCAAAAAAGAGAGAACAGATAACAGCAGATAGAGCAAATAGCAAGCAGAAAAAAGAAAAAAAAAGAGTAAAACTTCTTCGAGACCTTTAAGAAAGGATCTAGTTCAAGTAGGAACTAGTCAGATACAGATAGTTCTTGCGAACAACCTACTCTGATACCAATTGTTAGGTCCGGGGGGGGGGGTCTCGAATAGGTGTATGGGGAGGGGGAATACACCTATAGGCTATTTTTGGTCTATCTACCAACCTCAATCAGAGGGATCTCAGTCAGAGATAGAAAAGAAACTTTACAAGCAAATCAGACACCTGTTTAACCGAAATTAGTTTTGACCAACAGGGTTGACGACTGATACTGAAAGCTCTTCAGTAAAGAGTTATCAGTTAAGTCACAAGAACTTAACTGATCCACGTAAGGGCTTCAGTCGTGTTTGCAAAGATAGAGATGATATCACTCTTCCTTACTATCAGAGGATAGTTCAGTCAGATTGATATCACACGCAGCGAAAATTAAACTTAGTTTCGAATAGCCTCGGTGGAGCAGATAGTTGGATTAAGGTTTCTCTAGCAGTTAGTCAGTGTTCAGTTTTATCAATAGAAATAGCACAGTTAAGAATGTAAAACTGAAAGCTGTAAATAACACAGAGACTTTTACGTGGTTCGGAAAAACCATTTCCTACATCCACGGTTGGTTGATCAGACCAACAATCCACTCCGCAAGTGCTTGCCTGGTGCACTGCAAACCGTGAACTGAAGATAAACTCTCTTCAGCACCTACACACCTCGCGTAGGGTTTCTCCACCTACACACCTCGTATAGGATTTCAGCACCTACACAACTCGCGTAGGATTTCCCTGCTAAGCACACCTCGTGCTCAGACTTCTCTTTCAGAGTTCAGAGTACCTTCCTGAATCTCTGAATCACTCAAACACTCTTATGGGGGAGAGGTTTAAACGAGTGCCAACTATACTTACAAAGAACAAGTTCTTTGAAGCAAGTTTGACCTTTGGCTTCTGGGTATACAGAATATTTGCCTAGGGTCTAAGAGAATATATGTAATCAGCAGTGACTGATTTTTGGCTTTGGAATTCTCTTCTTCGATTCAAGCTTTGAGCGGTTAAGCTTTGGGCTGAGTAGCTATTTCGGCAGAGCTTCAGCTTATGTTGTTGAATCGGTGAAGATTGAAGTGATCCTCGAGCGCTATTTGTAGGAGAACTCTTGAATAGATCCGTTGGCGTAAATCGTCCTCAAGATTTCTTCCGTTGGAGAGCAATTCGAATTTGGGTTGAGGCTTCAATCTTCGAGGTTCCTTGTCTGTGTGGAAACGGCTCTCTTTGAATGACAGGAGATGTGACATCTTTGAAAAGTAACCACCAGATAGGAATGACCTCTGCAGAGATAAGATATTGAGATATCCCTGCATTTAATGCGGCTGTACTTGAGCGTACGTGGCTTCCTCTGAACGTTGGAAGATCAGTCCTAGGAGGAATGTTCAACTGATACTTGACTTTAGAATCAGTCTATGGCGCGCATTAAATAATCAGTCTTCAACTGATTCTTCAACTGATACTTCAGTTGGTAACTCCAGTCTTCAGTCTTCAGTCTTCAGTCTTTGACACCGCAACTAAACTAGAAACGAACTCTAACACTTGAGTTCAAAACGATTCTAGTCTATTACATTTGAGTCCTATGAATTTTGGTATCATCAAAACAAGGGTTAGGATATTCCACAAGGTTCCCAACAGTTATCCATCACCAGGAGATCCGGTGAGACAAAAATTTTCACAGAGACAAGAGGCTGTAAGAAAAGACATCGTTTGAGCGTTTGGAGCGCTACAAGCTCGTTGGGCAATAGTTCCGAGTTCTGCACAATCTTATTTCAAGGAAGATCTCCGCAATATAATGCTCATATGTATTATTTTGCACAACATGATCATTGAGGATGAGGGCGAAGAAGCAGTTAATTGGTTTGAAGAAGATGCAACTCTTCAGCAACCAATACCAATGGGTACTAATAATTTGGAAGCTTTTGAAAATTATTTCAAAAATTACAACGATTCTACAAATAAACAAGCTCATCTCCAACTTCAACATGATTTGACGCAACATATTTGGGTACAATTCAATACGAATGATGCTTACAAATAAGTATGATTAGTTTGAATAATTATGTTTATGTATTTTCAATTGATGTAATTTTAGTTTTTGCAATGTAATTTTAATTTTAGTAATGTAATTTAAATTTTATTACTCCCTCCGTCCACGAAATGAGTACCCATTTGTGGACGGCACGGGTTTTAAGAAATGTATGGAGTGTAGTGTGAATAGTTTAAGGGTCCCACTTTTTGAGAGTATTAATTAAAGGGTTGTGTGGGGTACACTTGCCAAAAAGGGAAATGGGTACTCATTTCGTGGACGGACGAAAAAGGAAATATGGGTACTCATTTCGTGGACGGAGGGAGTAATATAATTTTGATTTATTATATTATTTAATTTAAATATAAAATTTAAAATAAATATATAATTAAAATATGTAAATTATATACAAAATTATAATTAAAATAAAATTAATATACATATAGATATATAAATGGAGTATGTATTATAGTGGGACCCTTAAAAAGTACTCCCTCCGTCCCGTTATTCATGGCCCGTTTCTTTTCGGCACGAGTATTAAGGAGAGTAATATTAGGATAAATATTGTATGGCCCACATGTTTAATATTATTATTAGTGAATGTTAAATATGGTTAATAAATGAGGCTTTGTTACTCCAAAAATCTGCTGTTGCCGCTGCCGCCACCGGCGAGGCTGCCGCCGGCTTCCACCAAAGAAATTCAAACAACCACTATCATTCAAACAACCAACAAAGAAATTAAAGAAATTCACTACATCATTTTTCCCAAATTCAAGAAGTGCTTAAAGAAATTTAAGAAATTTACTACATTATTTTCCCCTTTCCGTCCTAACCTCTCTCTCCCTCCCGTTTACAGAACTCCGGCGACCAACAGGTTGGTTTTGGCCGCTCCACCCTCTGTAAACCCTAGCCCCCACATCCCGTACTTGTTGTTCAAGAGGGAGGTCGGCGAGAAGGAAGTGGATGAGAGATGGGGAGGTTTTTGTGCCGCTGCAACGGCGCGACAGAGGCGGTGCAGATGCAGAGGCGGCGCAGATCCGCAGGAGGAGGCGGAGGTGGAGGAAGCGGGCGCAGTGGAAAGAATTTTAGGAGGCGCGATGGAGGCGGCGCAGATCCAGCGGAGGTGGAGGCGGCAATGCTGATCCAGAGGAGATGGAGGTGGAGGTGGAGAAGCCAGCGCAGTGGAGAGGTGTGACCGAATGAGAAATTTTGGGGGGAGATGAGAGAGTCTGGGACGATACTAGAGAGAGAAAGAGGCGTGTGATATTAGAGAGGATGTGTTTTAATTATCCTTAAATTATGTTTATTAGTTGTAGTTAATGAGCCCTAACTTTGTATAGAAAAGGAAACAGGCCATGAATAATGGGACAGCCCAAAAAAGAAAACAGGACATGAATAATGGGACGGAGGGAGTAAGAAATTGGTCTACTGTCGAAGGAGGTGTAAGAGAAAAAGTATGTGAATTTCTAATGCTGATTTCTATACTATATTAAAAAGGGAGTTCTCAATTTCAAATTGATTTCAAATCAATTTCAAAATTGAGTGGCAAATTTGTGATTAAAATAAAATTAAAGGTTTATTTATAAGCTATACATCTTTTTTTTTTCTTTTTCTTTAACCTTTTTATTTTTCTATTTTATTTCTTTTCTAAAATTGTGAAATTCGACTAATTATAAAATATTTGATATGCATATCAAATTAAAGATCATGACATGAGCTTTAATTTGATATATGTTATGTAAATATCTTTATATATATAAAAAGCAAAGTAAATGTGATTTAATTCAATTACAAGGGTGTAATTGGAATTGGAGTGAAAAATATAAATGGTGAAAAAGCCGGCAACCACTACAAGTTCACAACCGTTTGGTTTTTTTAAGACACTCACAATATTAATTTTACAAACGTCATTAACAATTTTATTCTTCTAAGCATTTTTTTTCTTTTTCTTTTTCTCGAATCTAATAGCATATTATGTAATTATGATAAAAAAAAATTAATAGCATATTATGTAATTATGATAAAAACATTATATATTATATTATAATATAATAGCATTTTTTATTTATATATTTTCTTCTAAATATAAGATGCGTTTAAACTATTCTTTTAACTTCTTTTTTTCTCTTACTTTCTTTTTTCAAATATTTTGATTATTATATTATCCATTTCCTACAAAACCGCATTAGTGGTTTATTCTTTCTTAATGATATAGATTTTAATCAAATTGTGTAATTTAGAGTCGCCACTTTTTTAAAATATCAAAATTGATTAGTATTATATTTTTAAAGAAACTCAACAAATTTAGTATTAATATAATTGACTCTTTTAAAAAGTAATGTTAAATAACTGAACTCCTTAAGTGCCTTCAATTATTACCTCTCAAAACAAATTCAATTTTAACATTATAATTCAATTTCTCCCTCCATTTTTTCTTTCTCTTATCCCATCAATTTTTTCCACTATTTTTCTCTCTCTTTTTATTTTAATTCTTTTCTAAATATCGTCAAATTTGATTTATGAAGAAATATTCAATACACATCTTAGGTTTAAGTTATCAAGAAATATCAAATTATATATTTATAGTTTATGTTACGAAGGGAATTAGAAAACAACCACGTTTTAAAGGATGTTGTAACCATTTATGTTGTCTATTAGTATTATTTTAAATTCATAAATATTAAAAGGTAAATTTTACTATTATATTTTAACTCCATAATCTAAGTGTATCGCATAGGTGGTATATTATATACATATATAATATGTAAATAGATTTATTTACATGTACACATAGAAGAATATGTAAATAGATTTATTTTTTAAGAAAATAAATTCAACTAGAAGGACATTAATTATTGAAAGTTTACATTTAAACGTATAATTAGACGTTTATAATTAAATTATTTAATCCACAAATAACCAATAATTTTATATAATCACACGCCTAATACAAATACTTTAACTATGCTCAAACTAAATTTATAATTATTTCAAAAAAAAAAAAAGGAAAAAGAATCCAGTCATCCAACTGAACATTAAAGGCACTTTAACATATCATTTTTCTTCTTCTTTTTATTTGCATAGATTTTCTTTTTTTTCCTTCGTGTATAAATGAGTTTTAAATCAAATATGCAATATGTCTATTAAATGAAAATTTATGAAAAGAGGTCTAATATATGATATGTATAAATTGAATTTAAAATGAATATGTTATAATAGTTTAAATTTTAGCATATTATTTTAATGAAACAACTATTTTTTTATTTTTTTATAATTTTCTTTTTTATATTTTTCATATTATATATATTATTAGATTTTATTATTAATTATAATATTTAATTTGAAAGTAGTTACAAATGTCACATATTTTAAAGAAACAATAGGGCCGAATGGCCCTATTGAGCATACAAAATCAAAATTTAGCCCTAAATCTAAAAACATCAAAATTTAGCCATTAATTAGGTGGAATGCCTAATTTGCCCTTTCTACCCATCGCACTGCAGTTCTTCGATTTGTTCCGGCGTAGTTTCGCAGACGCAGACGGAGGGCTCTCATATAGAGCGGCCGTGGCTGCTAGCGCGGTGGAGAAAGCGAGCTGCGCCGCGGAGGCCGAGGAAGCGGGAGCGATTGCTGGGGCTCTGGTCGCCAAGCAAAGGCGTAGTGTCGACGGTGGCTGCCGCCGTGGGCGACGATGGGCTCTCGTTGTTCGACGACATCATTTCGATTGGGGGATTTTCGAGTTTCTGATTTTTTCTAATTTTTTTGGGCGTGTCTGGGATGATTTTTTGGATCTGATCTGATGAGGCGGCGGCGGTGGATCTGATCTGATCATTGCGCCGCCTCCTCCATCGGCAGATCTGATCTCCGCCTCCTTCGATTTCAGTCATCAACAGATCTGATCTGATCTGATCTATGCTGCACGTATGGCACTTATGGCACTATTAGTGCCATAAGTGCCATAAATGCACACTTCCCCATAGGGTTTAGATATTTCATTTAGTGTTTAGGTTATCCATTTGAGGTTTAGATGTTTCATTTATGGTTTAGATGTTCCATTTAGGTTTTAAATGATGTTGTTGTTTTTGTATTTGTACTGCACGTATGGCACTTATGGCACTATTAGTGCCATAAGTGCCCAAATGACCATTTTACTTAGTTTTATTTTGAATTTCCGTTGGCACTTTTGGCACTAAAGTGCCAATGGAAATTCAAAATAAAACCAAAGTAAAATCTTGGCACTTATGGCACTGGCACTAATAGTGCCATAAGTGCCTAACCCGACCCGGCACGCGACCCGCGTGCCTGATCCTACCCAGTCCGCCTCATTAAGGGAAAAACGTCCAAATCAATAAAAATGGCCAAATTTTGTGTTTTTTCAATGTGTGGCCATAAATTGTGTTTTATGCTTCATTTTGGCTACTTCAAAATTTTAATCTATTTTAAAAATGCTCCCATATTGTAATTATAAAAAATTACTCCTATTTTACTCTATATAAAAATAGAACAATGAATAATTTTTTTTAAATAATTAATATTCTAAAATAACTATTAATGCATTACTTACACATTTCAAGTTCTCAAGAAAAAAATCAATTTTTTTATTACATGTGGATAATTATGTTTCAATTTACTAAGTTTTTTTGCTCATTGCACAATCTTTTTTTTTTATATATGTAATTTTGTTCGAGATAAAATATGCAATATGTAATTATATATCTTAAATGAAAAATCATGAAAATCCTTTAATTTGATACATGAAAGGTATAAATCAATTTAAAATGAGCAAGTTATGACTGCTAATAATCTATATACTGCTAATATATATATATATATATATATATATATATATATATATATATATATTAATTTTCTTGAAAGTTGACACTACTGCAACACTTAAACATTTTCTTAACATTTTGTTGTTTTTCTCATCGTTGTTTTTGTATATTTATGATATTTCGATTTTTTGTATTATGTAGTCTTAGTTATTTTACATTGAAAATTTGCTAATATGATACAATGTCATTATTAACTAAGATAGTATTATACTCCTATCGTTCACGAAAAATATGACATTTTTACTGTTTTGGGTGTCCACAAAAACGGCAACACTTTTCACACCCACAAAAATGGTAACACTTTTCATTTTAAAACATGATCACACATCTTTTCTTCATTTTTTAGTCTTACAAATACCTTTTATTTACAAAAATATTAATCTCAACCACTCATTTCCTATAATGCATGATCCTTTTTTTTCACTACATAAAATTACCGTCCATTTTATTAAAAATTGTGCCCACAAAAAATATCATATTTTATATGAACGAAGTAAATATATTATATGTGTAGTTCTTAATCACCGTGGCGCGGGAGATACACTAGTTAGATTTAAAATATAAAAATTATATTTATTTGAAGATTAAAACTTAAGAAGATTCTCTCTTCTCTCTCCTCTTTTTTTTTAATAAATTTATTTTTTTCAATTATCTTTTAACTTATAGTATTGTTTTCTTTTTTTCACAATATCAATTTTTATTAATGTGGATTATTCTTTATTTTTTATATTAAATTAAAATATTTATCTTAAATTACAATATATTTTAAATTATATTTAAATTTTTTATATAATAATCAAATTAATATAAATTTATATATAATAAAATACAAAAATATGTTTCGTGTGTTGCACGAGTGCAAATGTTAATGTCAATAATGTGGCACTTTAAAAGTTGAAATTTGAATTTATCATTGGAGTCACCCTCATGGTCATCGATAGTTGTGGTCTAAGGTGGACCGTGGAGACCATCCCCTGAAAGCCTCTAGAGTCCCATGCATTGGGATGCTCTAATTCAAAAAAAATCTAAAAAAATGGACTTCAATTCAAATTTTAAATTGGGCTTTTCCGTGTATTTTAATTAAAGGTTTTAGTAGTTGGTTTCATGCATCAAGGCCTAATATCGGAACTCGGCCCGATATCAATTTCCCATGTGTAAATGGTAACAAAAAAAGTATTGAATAAAACTAGTGAGTCGATTTAGATTTACATTGACGAATGAAATGTTATCTTACAAAAGATACTACTTTTTAGATACTTCGTAATATAAAATCACAAAAAGAGGGGACCAATTTCCCATAATAAGGTTTAATGTTTTTCCATTTATACTAATCATACGTCACTTTGATTAATTACAATCAAGTTGAAACAATGGACAAACTCCACCATGGACTAAATAAATTACTCCTATTAGTCTCATGATTGTGACTCGACAACATAGACTAAAACCCAACTTATATAAAATTATATATGGGAAGGAATGATGATATCATTACTTTTTTTCTTGTAAAAATTAGGATTCAGTTTAAATTGTTAATCTTTGTATAATCTAAGGGATGTCATAAACGAATGTATTATTATCATCCAACATCATGAATCATGATAATCCATTTAATCAAACTTTATGGACCATACTTCCTAATTCATACTATAGGGATAGTTCCTACAAGAAACCATCCCATCATCTGAAAGTGTTTAAAAGATTTGAAAAGTGTTTCCAAGAATAGGCTACCTCTTCAGCATCATTGTGATTTTCATCATACAGTGTTATTACATTTTTTTGTTTAATCATTCGACCCAGCAAGTGGTTTGTGTTCAAAACGGTTGCCCAACTTTCACCGTTGTTGGTGTTAGCCCTGACCTAACATTTCTCCTTCCTAAATTGTTGATTCATATGTGGATAAATTAACGCCTTCATTGATATCATAGTAATCCATAGATTGCTCTATGATAATTTTTTATATTTGATAAAATTTTAATTAGATAAAAAAGTTTAATGATCGTATTACACTGAATTCAAACTCAAGAGCTTTAACCTTAAATATTAATTATTCTATGAAAAAAAATTTATTTTCACTAAACGTTACTCGTGTTGGTTATGATGGTCCACTAATCGCGATAAAAATATGGGTATTTTTCTTAAAAATATATTTATGTCGTATACTAAATTATAAGTAGGAACAGAACCGATCACCTACCCATCGTGGGCAAGCATAATGTATCCACCACTGATGTGGCAATTTTAATTTGGAAAGAGAATTAACATATCTTACTCTGATTAAAATTATCTTACTCTAATTAAGATTGTCACATCAGTGGTGGACACATTATGCTTGCCCACGGTGGGTAGGTGATCGTTTCTGTAAGTAGGAAATAGCCCCCTATCATACAACCATCTAGGTTATTTACCTCTTCGTCTTTTGATTTTGGGCTGTCAGCCCCTCAACATCTCATAAGAAGGATAAAATCCCCCATATTCCTTACGGACACTTGACTCCGTCCAATATTTTTCATTTTTTTTTTCTATTTCTCAAGTGGGTCCAACTCAAACTTTGTAGAAGCAGACAAGTTCTGTGCCTTTGTTTTTTATTGCTTCATTTAGCTCTATTTTTTTTCCATCGTGTTTGACCGAATTTTGCTAAAATGATGAAGAAAATTTGAGATGTTTTTTCTTTAATTTATTTCTATGTGCATTTGATTAATCTGGATGCTAATAATGATATTTCCAAGATTCATATGTGTTATTATTAGATTCAATCCTGGGTTATAAAACATTTTGCTTATATAATAGCCACCAGTAAAAAATATAATCCTTAAATTAAAACTTTAAGAACTAGGGATCTTATGCGTATTTTATTTTTCTTATCTCTGAATGGGCAGTTTATATCCGTAGAGTAGGACCCACTTGAGAAATAGAAAAAAAAATATTTAACGAAATTAAGTATCCGTCAAAAATAGAAGCAAGTTTGCACTCCTTATGAGATGTAATTTTGCACTCCTTATGAGATGTTGAGAAGCTAACAGCCCAAAATCAAAATATGCGACAGTAAATATGTTAGGGGATTATATGATAATGGGTTATTTACTACTTTTCCCAATATTTTAATGTTTGATATAAAATTAAGATAAAGGGTGATAAATAAAACTTAGATAAATTATACCTAGATAAATAATATCAGGGGGAGGAGATATTAAATTTCTCATTGGAACAATGATATAAGAGCGGGTCACTCCTTTAATGCGGGTCTTCTTGTTAATCAATATTGCTATCAAACGCTTAGATAAAATATGATTATTTACTTATTTTGTTTTATCTACTTTTTTGAATCCATATAGATACCACAAAAAGATCTCGCCCCTTCAACCTTCTTTGAGATCATAATAACTCGGTATTATTTGTTTTACATATTAGTAATTTTGAGTGATAAAAAATAGCTCCAAAATTGCAACTTAGATGGTGTTTGGCAAATAAGTTCCTAAACAGCTTATAAGCTCTAAGAACTTATAAGCACCTCAAAAAATAAATTCATCTATCCCAATTTATTTTCTTATTATCTTATAAGCAACACACATTTTACAAAAATAACTCAACTATAATTTTTTATTTTCATCATATATCATTCTAATTTCATATATCTTTGATTTTTTCTCTCTAATAAAAATTTTCTTTCTCTAACTAAAAATTCTCTCTCTAACTTATAAGTTCAATTATTCAAACACTTTAACAACTTATAAATTATTAAAAAATTGCATCTTATAAATTCTTGAAATATCTTATAAGTTCCAAAAACTTATAACTTTTTTAAAAAAACTTAGACAAGCATCCCCTTAATTTGAAGATGGTGAAACAAGAGATACATAATAAAATTCCTTTAAAAATGATACATGATATATATATATATATATATATATATATATATATATATATATATATATATATAGGGGGAGGCTAAAATAAAAACCAAAGTTAGACTATAAAATAGGAACTAAACTTGGCCATTAGATACTAAGCAATTAACGGTTGGATAACTTGGATTTAGTTTTTAATCTCTTCAGTCAATTTTCGTTTCATTTGATTATTGGGTAAATAAGTAATTTTATACTTTTAATAAATATATTTTCCTTAATTGTGGGGATTACATTTAAGTGTATATCTTTTTTTATCTATTCCTAATTCACAATTATACACGACAATTAGAAAACTGAAAACCTACATCAGTTCTTGTGAACACCCCCCAGAAAATCAATGGAGAAGCAATTTTTATACATATTACATATTTTATGCTTAATCTATATACCATTTTTTCTGATCTATGTTATAATTCTCATGTTTCACGAAATTGTTGCGTTTTTATCTCATCTCATATAACAACAGGTAAAGAACAATATTTTTATAGAAAAAGACATGGCTATGTAAATTATACCTCTTTTAATTTATTATTTTTATTTGTTTATGATTTAATGCTTCGTTATATATGATACCTCTAAATTGCTTTGTGATTTTCATGTACTATTGTATTGGTATGAATTATATGTAGATATATGCCACGGTCGATGTATAATTCATCATAATTACACTTTTAATTCATTATTTTACAATTTACATTTGAAAAATGAACTAGCATGAACCAGTACGCATTAACATGAACTATTATGCATTGTTTAGTTTATTTGTGAAATAATATGAATTCGAACTAGCACGAACTAAATTTTAATTAATTATGAACTCGCATGAGAAAAAAGGCATCAAAGCGGGGCACAGGTAAAAGAATTATAAATATATTATGTATGAATTATATGAATAATATGTAATAGCATTCCGAATTTCAACATGTGTTATAAGTAAACGAATTATAAATACATGAAGTATGAATTATACGTACACATAATCTGAATATTTATTTAGTTTTTTTTGGATGAATCAATCGGAATTATAATTGGGTTTTCTAATTCTGAATGTCAATGATAGCGTTTTCTTTTCCAAAAATTTGAGCAATATTTTCGGAATCGAGTCATTAAGGTGGAGAGAGATTAAAATGCAATATCCAAATATACCCTTGGGCGATAATTAACTATGAACTATAGGTATACCATTTTTGAATGTAACAGCCCATGATAATCTAATCTCAGCCATCCAAGATTTAATATAAATGGTCAAGATTTGTTCTCATATTATAGTCTAAGGGGAGTTTTTTTATATAGCCCTCCCCTATATATATATATATATAGGGATGAGTTATACTAAGAATGTTATATTTCGTGAGAAATGAAAATGATTGAATAAGTCAGTATATAATGTTGCATAAGCTGCTTGTAATGACTGAATAACAGTTTTATCTGGGTTCGAATCCTGGAGGGAGCGAAAATTTAATCTAATTAATTGAATTTCATTATTCAGTCATTACAAGCAGCTTATACAACACTATATGCTGGCTTATTCAATCATTCTCCTTTATCACGAAAGATAATATTCTTAGTATAACTTTTTCCTATACATATATAGTTGCCGCGCACAATAATAATGTGGAGAAGGGGCAAAAAGAAAATGTTGACGTGGAATGCCACGTCAATAGCACCCAAGAACATGCCTACAAATGGGTAGATGCAAAAGAGGCTTGCCCTTCAAAGTGATGAAGGGTCAGATCTGTATGAAAAACAAGAATTCTAATGCCCAATTACTTTGTAATTAGCTTAAATAATTGTGAATGTTTGCATAATTAGGCAGACAAGATTGTCACATAACCACAATATAATTGGTTTTCGTCACACACTTTGGCGCCTAGCATAAAGCACTAATCAGAAACATAACAATATTCAATTATGATTTACAAAATAAAAAATGACGTTCCTAAATCCTAATCTATTAATTAATTAATTAAAGGGAGACATATTGAAAAGAGTGAAATTTTAAAATACCATATTCCATAAGTTATATGTGAAAAATGTCATCTTTTATAAATATAAACATTTTATGCCATATTTTTTAAATACTACTCCCTCCGTCCCAATATTCAAGTCCCGTATTCCTTTTTGGGCCGTCCCAATATTCAAGTCCCCTTTCATTTTTTGGCATTAATTAGCATACCATTAATACATTTAATTATGTCTCTCTCTCTCCTCTTACAAACAACCCACCTGCCTCTCTCTCTCTCTCCTCACTTCTCTCTTCTCTCTCAAATCGTCGTCTCCCCCTCTCTCCTCTTCTTCTTTCACCGCCTCGCCGCCTCCACCTTCCACCGCCTCGCCGCCTCCACCGCCTCTCAGCAGGAATAAGGGCGGCGACTCGCCGGCCCCTCAGCAGCGGCGAGGGTCTCCACCCAACCCCCAATTTCACCGCCTCCCTCCTTTCCCGTCTCTCTCTCTCCTCGCCTTTTCTCTCTGAAACAAGGCTCGCCGCCGGCCTTCCTTCCCTCACGCCACCGGCCTTCCTTCCCCTACGACCGCCGCCCGTTTTCCTTCCCCAATTCCAGAAACCTTCAAATCCGACCAGATGGAGCGACGAAGGTGGAGCTCCTGCTACCTCGCCGGAAATCGAGCACAGCAGCGGCGGTTCGCGGAGAGAGGTGTTGTTGTGTTGGCTTGTGCAATTGGTGTTGATGTGTGAGCGTCAGTCGGGGGAGAGAGGTGAATCGAAGCTTGAGGGGCGGAGGAGCGTGAAATGAATTTTTGAGGAGCGTGAATCGAAGCTTCAGGAGAGAGGTGAATCGAAGCTTGAGGAGCGTCAGTGCGGACGCCGGAAATCGAAGCTTGAGGGGCAGATTTAGAGATCTAGAGTTTCAGTGTGATTTAGAGAGATGAAGGTTAGGAGAAAGGGGGAGGCGATTGGCGGCTTTGCTAACCGCTGCGGTTGCCGGAAATCGAAGCTTGTTGTGTTGGCCTTGCTAACCGCTGCGGCTGCCGGATTTCAGAGGGAGGCTGGCGGCGGAGTTGCCGGAGGAGGCGGCTCTCTCCTTAGCGATTTAGCGATTGAGTGTTTTGTGTGGGTGTTAATTAAGAAATAAAATAATACTAATTAAAACACTAATTATGTGGTCCCTACTGTTTTTACATCTATTTTAACTCTCCTAAATACCCGTGCCCAAAAGAAAGGGGACTTCATTATTGGGACGGAGGGAGTATTTGATTTGATGGGTTTGCTTGGTTTTTTGTGAAACTTCTATACATTTGACTGATTTGTTGATCGATTTGACAACTATCAGTCATAAAAGTCAACGATTTGACAGCTATCAGACAAGAGTATATATGACCGATAGATGGCTAGATCATGTGTCCGCCCGGGCGGACACATAATTTCACCGGATGGACACATGATTTTATCGGCCGGACACATGATCTGGGTGATAAAATCATGTGTCCGCCCGGGTGGACACATGATAACACTCTTCCTGACTATCAAAAGATAGATCAGTCAGACTGATATCATACGCAGCGGAAATTAAACTTAGTTTCGCAATAGCCTCGGTTGAGCACGTTGTTGGTCTTAGGTTACTCTTTGAAGTTATTCAGTATTCAGTTTATCAATTGAAACAACACAAGTAGGAAAGTAAAACTGAAAGCTGTAAACAACACAGAGACTTTTACGTGGTTCGGAAAAACCCTTTCCTACATTCACGGTCGGTTGATCAGACCAACAATCCACTCCGCAAGTGCTTAACAGGTGTACTGCTAACCAAACTGTGTGCTTGCCGGGTGCACACAACCGTACCATTGAAGAAAACCCTTCTTCAGTACCCACACTTCACTCGTGTCGGATTTCTCTTGCTTAGCACAACCCGCGCTAAGACTCTCAGAGTCAGAGTACCTTTCTGAGCTCCGAATCACTCAAACACACAAATCTTTCTTTCGGAAAGGAGCTTTGAACGAGTGCCAACTATACTGCAAAGAACAAGTTCTTTGTAGCAAGTTTGACCTTGGCTTCTGGGTAAACAGAGGTTTGCCTAAGGTCTAAGAGAATGTGTGTAATCAGCACTGACTGATTTTGGCTTTGAAATTCTCTTCTTCGATTCAAGCTTTGGGGAGGTTAAGCTTTAGGCTGAGCAGCGATTTTGGCAGAGCTTCAGCTTATGTCGTTGAATCGGTGAAGATTGAAGTGATCATCGAGCGCTATTTGTAGGAGAACTCTTGAATAGATCCGTTGGCGTAGAACGTCCTCAAGATTTCTTCCGTTGGAGAGCAATTCGAATTTGGGCTGAGGCTTCAATCTTCGAGGTTCTTTGTCTGGTGGAAACGGCTCTCTTGAGGGACAGGAGATGTGACATCTCTGATAAAGTAGCCACCAAATAGGAATGACCTCTGCAGAGATAAGATCCTGAGATCTCTGCATTTAATGCGGTTGTACTTTTGTGAGTACGTGGCTTCCTTTGAACGTTGGAAGATCAGTCCGAGGAAGAATGTTCAACTGATACTTGACTTTAGTATCAGTCTGCTGAGTCCACGTGGCACGCATTAAGTAATCAGTTCCGAACTGATACTTCAGTTGGTATCTTCAGTCTTCAGTCTTCAGTCCTTCGTCCTTCAGTCTCCAATCTTCAGTCTTCAGAACCACAAGCTAAACTAGAAACGAACTTTAACACTTGAGTTCAAAACAGTTCTAGTCTATTATAATTACGACCTATGGATTTTGGTACCATCAAAACAAGGATTAGGATATTCCACAAGGTTCCCAACAATTTCACCTTTTTGATGATGCCAAAACCATACAGCATTTCTAGACAACAAAAAGACTAAACTCACAGCACAAGTTCTAAAACTAGGGTGAAAACAGTTCCCCCTTAACAATAGAATCTAAAAACTTGTACTTAGAGTTAAGAACGAAACAGTTCTAAAACAGAACTAGGAGAAGACAGAAAAACATAATCAGAGCCTGGACAAAGAGTCATTGTCTTCAGGTTGAGATAAAAAAGAAGTTCTTTTCATTAATGAAAGACTGATAAGCCATCAGTCGAGGTACAGAGCAAGACTTACATTGGAGTAAAAAGAACAATAAAAACAACATGGGAAACCCATGGACTCCAGCAGTCTGCTTGGCTGTGCCTTTGAACTTCTTGATCTTCATTTTCTGTCTTCGTGCCTTCATGTTCCTAAGCTTGTTCCACTCTCACTTGTTTTCCGTTGAGTTGAGGTCTTTACTGGAACGTCATCCTTACAACTTCTGGTGATCCTTTGCTATCTCATCTTCAGTCAAGAAAGAAGGGACATGAGCAACCTTAGGGAAGGTTTCTCTCTGACTTCTGACTTTTCCCCTTTTTGGCAACATCTAAAAGAGAGCTGATGATGGAAGCTATGATCAGACGGTACCCAACTCCTAGTCTCAGAAGCTCTTGAGAAGATTCGAGAATAGGGTGAGTCCAGAGATGCAGAAGGAAGAAGACGCCAGTGGAGAGGTGAGGTAAGGAGGGAGACGGAGAATTGAAGGAAAGACGAGAGAAGAAGGCTGCCTTGGAAGAGAGAGAAGGCTGCCTTGAAGGGAGAAGGAAGGGCTGGTGATGGAGAAAGAAGGAGAGAAGTGAAGAAGGGCGTGAAAAGAAATAATCGAACCGGTGGCAGCTGAGAAGACTAACACCGTCGATTCGCCAGCACTGGGTCTTTGAACAAAAGACCTAGTGCGGCTGAAGATGCCGGCCAACAACGAGAGAAGTTGCAAGCCAGGGAGGAGTGCAATATCTGCGATAAGAAAGATTTCCTCCAGAAGCTGTGAAGCTTCTTGGCGCCAGGCATGAGGATGGAAGACACTCGCTTCGCTGGATACAAGTGAGGGTAGAGCAAACTTTGACGTCGGAGAGACGTTGAGATCCAGTGGAAGGGTCCGGTGAAGACCAAGTATGTGAGCGTCATTCTCCCACACCATGACTTTGCAGTCATAGATTTCTCCTTAAGTCGAAACAAAATTTCTCTGCAACTTTGGAAAGATTGAAACTTTTTCTCACAGTGAAGGCTGTGGAGAGTTGTTAGTTGATGCAGAAAAAGAGTGAAGACAACATGGTATAAATAAACAAAATTTGTACCAAGTAAGAAGATGAAAAGTTTTTCGAAAATTGTTCCTAAAATGTTTTTGAAGAAAAATTCACGTCCGCCGTCACTACAGGGGACTGAAGCTTCAAAAAGGTGAGAGGTATCATTGCATTATGTCATGTCAATGAGGTTCTCAAGAAATTTTATCACAGAGGCAACAGGTCGGAAAGATTTTTAGAGAAGATTTTGACAAGTTCAATCAAAACAGATTTTCCCTTTTAAAACACTTGTCCTTCTCGGATATTCCATTTTCCAACAATCAGTTAAAGGTTTGGAAAGAAACTGATCAGTTAAAGAAAGATTTTGAATTTTAACACAAGGCTCTTAACTGAAATAACTGATTTTAAATAGTAAGCTTTTAAAAAATACTTACTGATCGACTGATCATTGTAGCCAGTCGATACCACTTGATCCTGGTTGAATCATCAGGATGGCTTCTCTTCAGATGAGCGCTTGACTTCATTGCTTTCCACGTCAGCGGTCGTAGAACAGCAGTTGGTTGACCACCAGTCAGCATGACTGTTTGAGAAAATCTTCAAACACAGCATCACTCTTCAGGGTTAATGAGGTCGATCTTTCCGCACAGATCATTGAACCTTTCTTCTGGAAGAGCTTTGGTCAGCAAGTCCGCTCTCTGAACAGCAGTTGGAATCCATTCCACAGAGATATTCTTCTTTTCGACGTGATCACGGATGAAGTGATGTCGAATAGCAATATGCTTGACTCTGGTGTGATGAACTGGATTCTGGGAGATTGCAATAGCACTGGAGTTGTCGCAATAATTTGGGACTTCCTTTTCGTCTATCTCATAGTCCTTCAACTGTTGGACTAACCATAGGAGTTGTGAGCAGCAGCTTCCGGCAGCAACATATTCAGTTTCAGTTGTGGAGGTGGCGACTGAAGTCTGCTTCTTTAAAAACCAAGAGATGAGCTTGTTGCCCAGGAATTGACAGGTTTCGGAGGTTGATTTGCGATCAATTTTGCATCCAGCAAAATCTGAGTCTGAATATCCGGTGAGCTTGAAGTCGTCGTCTGCTGGGTACCACAATCCTAAGTTGGGTGTGCCTTTGAGATATCGCAGAATTCGCTTTGCTGCATACAAATGAGCTTCCTTTGGATCTAACTGATATCTTGCACATACCCTGACTGCAAATGCGATGTCTGGTATGCTCGCAGTCAAATACAGCAATGATCCAATGATTTCTCTGTACTTCGTCGAAGAGACAAATTTTCCTTCTGAGCCTGGATCAACTTTCCAGTTTGCGTTCATTGGGATCTTGACTGATTTCATGTGCTGAATACCGAACTTGGCTATCAGTTCCTTGGCATACTTGGACTGACTGATCAGTATTCCTTCGCTGGTCTGCTTGACTTGCAATCCGAGAAAGAAATTCATTTCTCCCATCATGGACATTTGGAACTTGTTGGTCATGATGTCAGCAAACTTTTTGCACATGCGTTCGGATTTGAATCCGAAAATTATGTCATCGACATAAATCTGAACAAGTAAGAGATCTTCTCCTTCTTTGAGAGTGAACAAAGTTCTGTCCACAGATCCTTTCTTGAAACCTTGTTCAACAAGATACTCCGAGAGAGTATCATACCACGCTCTTGGAGCTTGCTTCAAGCCATAGAGCGCTTTCTTCAGCTTGTACACCTTTTCTGGTCCAACAACCTCAAAGCCTGGAGGTTGTTCCACATAGACTTCATCGGTGAGCACTCCATTGAGAAATGCGCACTTCACATCCATTTGGTGTACCATGAAGCCTTTGTGAGCTGTGAAGGCTAAGAAGAGTCTGACTGCTTCCAATCTGGCAACTGCAGCGAACGTTTCGTCGTAGTCGATTCCTTCTTCTTGATTGTATCCTTTTGCTACAAGCCTTGCTTTGTTTCTTACAACGTTTCCTTCTTCGTCTTTCTTGTTTTTGAAAATCTATTTCAAACCAATCACCTTTGCATCGTCTGGTCGATCCACAAGCTCCCAAACTGAATTCCGGTTGAATTCATTGAGTTCTTCTTGCATTGCGATGATCCATTGAGTGGACTTCAGAGCTTCTTCAACATCCTTGGGCTCTGTAAATGATAAGAAACAGCTGAAAATCTTATCTTCGTTGATGCAGTTCTGATTGATGTCAAAGATGAGGTTGCACATTGATCTTCGAATCTTGACGCCATCTGATGGTTCTCCAATGATGTTCTCCTTTGAGTGGAGTTCAAACCATTTTCGATACTTCTTGATCTCATCTGGAGATGGTGGGGCTTCTTCAGTTAGAATGGTTCTGAAGTGTTGAGCACCTTCTAGAGCATGGGAGGGTTGAGCTGGAGCTGCTTTGGCACGTTCAACTCGATCTTCAGCAACTGGAATTCCCCCTTGACTGATGCCATCTGCATTGGCTACAGTCTGAACTTCAGACCTTTGGCTGATCTTTTGATACTGAAGCTTCTCAGTATCTTCATCTTTTCCTGATCCCCACACCAAGACAGTAGAGGGCTCGGTGTTGTGGATTTCAGCTTTGGAACCTTCAGTGTTCTAGACATACCTTTCAGTTTCTTGTTCCCTGAAATCATCTGTAGACTCATCAAAGACCACATGAGGTGTTTCTTCAACACAAAGAGTTTGAGAGTTAAACACTCGATAGGCTTTGCTCGAACGTTCTGTTCTAGAGTATCCAAGAAAGACTCCTGGATCAGCCTTGCTATCAAATGTGTTTAACCTTTTCTTTTCATTGTTGTGGATGAAACATAGCTCGTATGGAGTTTTTCCATGTCTTTGAGTGAGGAATGAGTGATTCTGCGTGTAGCATGCGTTGTTGACTGCTTCGGCCCAAAACTTCAAGGGGAGTTTTGATTCGGCTAGCATCGTCCTAGCTGCTTCCTTCAAAGACCTGTTTCTTCTTTCTGCAACTCCATTATGTTGAGGAGTTCTTGCTGCAGAAGTTTGATGACTGATTCATTGTTCATCACAATACTCACGAATGACAGTATTGAGGAACTCAGTCCCATGATCTGATCTGATGCTGATGATGTTGACTTCCTTTTCCACGCTCAGTCTTCTCAGCAGCTTTGGCAGTTCCTCCAATGTCTATTTCTTTTTGAAGAGAAAGATAACCCAAGTATATCGTGAATAATCATCCACAACAACTAAGGAGTACTTCCTACCGTTGTAGCTTCTTGGAGAGATTGGGCCAAACAGATCTATGTGAAGTAGTTGAAGAATTCTTCCAGATGAGTGTCCTGACTTTGACTTGAATGACATTCGCGTCTACTTTCCTCTTTGACATGCTTCACATTCTTGCTTCTTTTGGAACACAATAGAAGGCAGACCTTCTACTAGTTGATGTTTAGCAAGCTTGTTGATCGTCTTGAAGTTAAGATGGTTGAGTCTCCTGTGCCACAGCCAGTTGAGCTCCGAGTTGCTCTTGCTGATGAGGCAAGTTTCAGGTGGGCTGTCTTCCCATGAAACGACGTATAGACTTCCTTGTCTGAAACCTTTCAGAACCACCTTCTTTTGATTGTTTCTAACAGTGAATTCATCCTTTTTGATCTTCACTGTGAAACCGCTGTCACAAAATTGACTCACAGACAACAGATTATGTTTAAGACCAGAAACAAAGCTAACATTACTGATACTGGCGTTACCCATGTTGAGCACACCATAGCCTTTTGTTTCTCCGATTGAGTTGTCTCCGAATGCAACTTTGGATCCATCTTTCTCAACATATTGTGATAGATATTCTTTGTAGCTTATCATGTGCTTCGAGCAGCCGCTATCCAGATACCATGCTCTGATTGAAGCTTTAACTTCTTCCTTCTTTTTGTGTTTCCTGATTTTGACCTGCAAGGAAGAGTTACTTCAGGTACCCAATCAAGATTTGGGTCCTTCGATGTTAGCTCGAGTTCCCTTTGGAACCCATATCTGCTTCAGAATTGATCTGGCTGATCTCTTGGGCTTTGCTGATCGTCTGACTGAAGTTGTTGGCGCTTCAGTTGGCACACTAGCATTCTTCTGTTGAGATTTTCTTTTGAAGGCCTCACTCTTGTAGGAGTTCTGTCTGATGAGTGGTTGAGGTCTTCTTTGCTCGATGAAGTATCTTCCTTGAGATACTCGAGTCTTTTCAGCCTGATGGAGACTTGACTGATGTCGTGGAACATGAGTCGTATGATGTCCAGTTGCTTGTCGTCGTGGATGTCGCTTGACTCGTCTGGATTCATTATTGTTTTGTCTCCATGGATGTTGTTCCTTCTGAAACTGAACTGATTTCAGCTTCTGACTGATGTGACCGCTCTTCCGCCTGGACTGGTGAGGAAGATTCTTCTTGATTCCTGATGTTCCTTCCCCGATCTTTGACTGAAATCTGCTTTCCAATCTTCTCAGTAGGGTGATCTGGTTGGGGGCTTCCTTTGCTCGTCTGTAGCTCCGTGGAGGTGGAACATTTGATCTTGCCATCAGTTTTCGTTTGCGAACTTCATCCATATCATGATCTCTTGATTCTTCTGATGCTGTGATTTCAGAAGTATCGTCCTTTGAATTGATCATGGTATTCTTTCCTTTGTCAGCTGCAACCTTTCCTCCAATGCTTTCAACAATGCCTTTTGATGGAAAGTTGCTCATCATGGGTGACTTCATCATGCAGTCCTTGACTGTTTCTTCCAGCTTGTGATTGAGCCTCTTGATCTCATGAGATGCTCTATCACATTCAGAATTGGAGATTCTGAGCTTTTCTTCCAGTCGACTGTTCTCCATCATTAGCTGATCAAGACAAGTTTCATCCGAAAAGTAGATGATTGTCTGATTCCTAGCTCGTTCATCATTGATCTCATTTTCCATTTTCTGATTCTGCTTGAGGAGATCTTCGAACATTTTCCTCAACTGACAGTGATCAGTCATGA
The DNA here is from genome assembly GCF_028751815.1 of Salvia miltiorrhiza. NCBI lineage: Eukaryota > Viridiplantae > Streptophyta > Magnoliopsida > Lamiales > Lamiaceae > Salvia > Salvia miltiorrhiza. The sequence goes on from NC_080391.1 coordinate 46,533,755, forward strand.
GCTGATTAAATTGGTCAGTTTCATTGGATGAGCTTTCTCCTGATTCTGAGTGGTCTCCTGAAAGCATCAGGAAGTTATCAGTATAAGGAATTTTAGAATGAGAGATTACCTCTGAGCCATTCATTCCATTGTCGTAGCTGTTGTCAGCCACGCTTTCAGATCCATTGGCCATCAGGGCTTGACTCTCATCGTCTGAGCTGGTGCTGTCGAAGTCGGATGATTCTGATGTGTCTTTGGAAGAATCAGCATCGTCAGCAACCATCGCTTTCTTCCTTGAGAAGCTACGATCTTTCTTGGCTTTCAGCTCTTTGCACTCAAATTGAGTCAGTTCAGGGCATTCATTTCGAAAGTGCCCTTTCTTTCTTCATCCAAAGCATTCCATGTCTTTGATGTCGTAAGCGGCTGACTTTCTTTCTCCACTTCGATCAGTGGAATGTCTGGAGTTGCTTTCTCTTTCCTTTCCTTTGTAGTGCTGCTTGTGGAACCTTCTGTACTTCCGGAACTTGGACTCCATTTTGTTGAATCTTTCAGTCAACAAAGCATATTGACTGAAGAAGTCCTCAGGGTTGAGTTCCGCTGGTTCCTTGATTTGCTTCTTGCCTTTTCCTGCTGAAGCTTTCAGTGCTGCTCCTCTTGAGGTTGATGGACCATCTTCGTCTAATCCTCCAGCCTTCTTGTTTCCAAGATTTCTCTAAAGGTCAAACTCATTTGCCATGAGATCATAGAAGAGCTTGTTTGTCGGGAGCTGACTGAATCCAGGCTTATGCTGATAAGCGACAGAGTAGATCTGCCATTCTCCTCTTGGCAATGCTCGAAGAATCTCCAGGTTGATTTCTCGTTGAGTGTATTTGTCTTTAGAAATGGATTGAACTTCATTCAGGATTTGATTGAATCTGAGTTCCATTTCTTCGACAGATTCATTCTTGAGCATGAGGAAGGAGTCGAACTTCTGGCTAGCTATGGATAGCTTATTCTCCTTGATTTCCTCGGAACCTACGCACATTTTTTCAAGAATATCCCACATCTCTTTTGCAGTGCTGCACTTGATGATCTTCATGACATGCTTGTCGGGAACGGTGCCGGAGATGATGCTTTTGGCGAGGTTGTCAAGCTCATCTTGCTTCCTTTCTTCGGTGGTGAAGTCTGCCTTTTGCTTTGGTTGGACCTCATCGTAAGGATCCTGTCGTGGATCAACAGGAACCCGTTTGACGGTTTCGGTGATGGTGATTGGTCCTTTGGTGATGACTTCCCACATTCGGCAATGTTGGGCGGTGAGGAAGCTTTCAAGCCGAAACTTCCATATGTCGTATTTCTCAATACTAAACATAGGTAGAGAAGATAATCTGCTGTGGTTAGTCTCCATCAAAAAAGAGATAACAGATAACAGCAGATAGAGTAAACAGCAAGCACAAAAAGAAAGAGAAAACTTTTTCGAGACCTTTGAGAAAAAGGATCTAGTTCAATTAGAACCTAATCAGATACAGAATATTCTTGTGAACAACCTGCTCTGATACCAATTGTTAGGTCCCGGAGGTCTCGAATAGGTGTATGGGGGGGAATACACCTATGAGCTATTTTTCTTTTCCTCAAAGTGAGGGATCTCAAGATAGAGATCTAAACGAAACTATACATGCAAACAGTGACGCCTGTTGACTGAAAACAGTTTTGACCAAACAGGGTTGACGACTGATACTGAAAGCTCTTCAGTAAAGAGTTATCAGTTAAGTTGCTGGAACTTAACTGATGCACTTATGGGCTTCAGTCGAGTTTGCTAAAACAGAGATGATAACACTCTTCCTGACTATCAAAAGATAGATCAGTCAGACTGATATCATACGCAATGAAAATTAAACTTAGTTTCGTAATAGCCTCGGTTGAGCACGTTGTTGGTCTTAGGTTACTCTTTGCAGTTATTCAGTATTCAGTTTATCAATTGAAACAACACAAGTAGGAAAGTAAAACTGAAAGCTGTAAACAACACAGAGACTTTTACGTGATTCGGAAAAACCCTTTCCTACATCCACGGTCGGTTGATCAGACCAACAATCCACTCCGCAAGTGCTTAACAGGTGTACAGCAAACCAAACCGTGTGTTTGCCGGGTGCACACAACCGTACCACTGAAGAAAATCCTTCTTCAGTACCCACACTTCACTTGTGTCGGATTTCTCTTGCTTAGCACAACCCGTGCTAAGACTCTCAGAGTCAGAGTACCTTTCTGAGCTCCGAATCACTCAAACACTCAAATCTTTCTTTCGGAAATGAGGTTTGAACGAGTGCCAACTATACTGCAAAGAACAAGTTCTTTGTAGCAAGTTTGACCTTGGCTTCTGGGTAAACAGAGGTTTGCCTAAGGTCTAAGAGAATGTGTGTAATCAGCAGTGACTGATTTTGGCTTTGGAATTCTCTTCTTCGATTCAAGCTTTGGGGAGGTTAAGCTTTAGGCTGAGTAGCGATTTTAGCAGAGCTTCAGCTTATGTCGTTGAATTGGTGAAGATTGAAGTGATCCTCGAGCGCTATTTGTAGGAGAACTCTTGAATAGATCCGTTGGCGTAGAACGTCCTCAAGATTTCTTCCGTTTGAGAGCAATTCGAATTTGGGCTGAGGCTTCAATCTTCGAGGTTCCTTGTCTGGTGGAAACGGCTCTCTTGAGGGACAGGAGATGTGACGTCTCTGATAAAGTAGCCACCAAATAGGAATGACCTCTACAGAGATAAGATCCTGAGATCTCTGCATTTAATGTGGCTGTACTTTTGTGAGTACGTGGCTTCCTTTGAACGTTGGAAGATCAGTCCGAGGAAGAATGTTCAACTGATACTTGACTTTAGTATCAGTCTGCTGAGTCCACGTGGCACGCATTAAGTAATCAGTTCCGAACTGATTCTTCAACTGATACTTCAGTTGGTATCTTCAGTCTTCAGTCTTCAATCCTTCGTCCTTCAGTCTTCAGTCTTCAGAACCGCAAGCTAAACTAGAAACGAACTCTAACACCAGTTCTAGTCTATTACAATTACGACCTATGGATTTTGGTATCATCAAAACAAGGATTAGGATATTCCACAAGGTTCCCAACAGTTTATAAAGTAGGGCATTTTTCATATACAACATAAGGAATATGACATTTTTGCCTATTAACACTATTGAAAAGCTCATAATAATTTTAAATCCTATATAGCATTTTAGAATCATTCTATTCCTAATTTTCTAAACCCTGCAATTTATCCGTTTAAAATAAAAATCTTCATTTTATGTTTCTAAAATAAATGAATAAAAATATATATTACAATATTAAATGTAATTCTAAAACGTTACAATTCATTTGTGGCACAATTCACTCCAAGCATCTATTTATCTATTTATTATATATATTGAAACACATCCAATCTATATAACAGTTTCATAATTTTTTTTTCATTTATATTTATCTAAAACTTATAATTTACGTCTTTTTAATATCATGTATTTTATTTTCAATCATAACTATTGCATTAAATATAATTTGCGCATTTATTCATAACAACTTAATTATACAGATATATTTGCTATGCATTTTTACATATTTCATTTATTTTTGCATATGTGGACCATGCATCCTACTTTTCATGCTGTGGTGGAGAATTCCTGGAATCAGGAGGTGAGTTTCTCTTGTCCTATTTACATTGTGACGTTTAAGCTTAAACGGCTTAAAAGGGTGTTTCAGTCATGGAATAAGAGCACTTTTGGTCATGTGGATTCTTTTGTTGCGGATGCTCAGAAAGATTTGTTGGACATTCAGATGGAGGTGTCTTCGCAGGGATACACTGATGAGTTGTTTGATAAAGAGGTTTTGGCTTAGGCCAAAATCAATGTTGCTTTGTCCTGGAAAAATAGTTTCCTCAGCAAAAAAGTCGTGTGTCGTGGTTGAATGATGGGGATAGGAATACAGCCCTTTTTCATGCTATGCTTAGGTATAAGCACAAGCCTCAGGAGATTTCGTCGCTTATGATTGACGGGAGCAGATAGTCGAATCAAGAGAAGATTGGGGATCATATTGTGAATTAACTGAGGTTAGCAGTACTCATGTGGAGATTACTGCTATTGAAGCTGTCATTGATCCTGTGATCTCAAATAGACATAATGCATTTCTTGCGGCAATTCCTTCGGAGGATGAGATCACGACAGCTGTTTTTGGTATGGATTCTGCTAGTTCTCCGGGTCTGGATGGATTTTCTGGGAAGTTCTATAGGGAGTGTTGGGATATTATTAAGTAGGATATTTGGTTGGTTGTTCGCACTTTTTTTCTTAAATCTTATCTCCGGATTGGTTATAATTCGAGTACGTTAGTGCTCATTCCAAAGAAGGAGGTTGTCACTTCTGTTTCTGACCTTCATCCGATTGTTCTCTCCAATTTTTGTTCAAGATTATCTCGAAGGTTTTGGCTACTAAAGTTAGCGTTGTCGCTTCTCACTACGTGTCTCAGAATTAGTTTGGTTTTACCAGCGGTCGCTCCATCCATGATTGTATTCTGCTTGGTTCTAGAGGTTTTAATTGTATGAGGCGTACTGGCAAATGGCAGAACATGGCTTGTAAGATTGACATCCGGAAAGCTTTTGACACTCTCAGATGGGACTTTCTGTTGAATGTTCTTCAGGTTAGTGGTTATGATGACAGGTTCATTAATTGGATTAAGATCATTCTTCATTCGGCTAGATTGTCTATTCTCTATAATGGGAAACTACGTGGTTATTTTGGTTGCTCGCGGGGCGTTCGAAAGGGTGATCCGTTGTCTCCTATTCTTTTTGGGATTGCCGAGGATATTCTTAGTGCTCTGTTTCGGGATTGTGTTGCCTCTGGTCATCTTGTTCCCATGAGTATGACTCGCCATCATATGTTCCCCACACATCTCTTCTATGCTGATGATATTTTGGTGTTCTGTAAGGCTTCTGTTCGGAATGCTAAGGCGATTATGAAGATCTTGGATTATTATAGTTGGATTTCTGGACAGGTTTGCAATACGGAAAAATCTCATGTGTTTTTCTCTGACAAGGTTCGGCCTTTGACTAAACTTGCCATCTTTCGTGAGTTAAATTTTATGCAGGGTTCGGCTCTTTTTACTTATTTGGGGGTTCCTATTTTCCATGGTCATGTTCGGGCTTCTTATTTCAGGCTGATTCATGATCGTATTTTGGCAAAGTTTTCTCGTTGGCATGGGAGGCTTCTTTCTATGGCTGGGCGTCTTTGCCTGGTCAAATCTGTCATCCAGAGTTGTATCACGCATTCTATGATGGTCTACAAATGGCCCAAATTTTTGATCAAGGAATTGGATGGGAGATGTCGCAATTTCATTTGGACTGGAGATGTCAGGAAGAAGCCGACTTGTTTTGTTAGCTGGAGTCGTGTTTGTGCAATTAAGGAGGAGGGCGGATTGAGAGCTCGTTCTTTCACCTTAATGAACAAATGTTTTTTTGATGAAGGCTGCTTGAAAGCTCGTTTGTGGAACAGGCTTTGGTTATTCGGCCCTGAGGGACAGATATTTGGATATTTTTGGTCAGGTTAAGAGTTATTCTGCTTCTTCTTCGGTTTGGCTGGGTCTCCGTGAGGAAGTGGGCGATTTGGTTGAGAACTCTTATAGCTACATTGGGGATGGCGCTGCCACGAACTTTTGGAAAGATGACTGGCTGGGTTACAGGATCATTGATCATTGCAAAGTTCCTTATTATATTGTTGATTCGCTGGAGTATTCTGTAGCAGATTATTTCTATGACGGTGTCTGGCATTTTACTCAAGACTTCATTAATCATTATCCAGAGGTGGTTGGTGACATTTTCGTGCTTCCTATTGGGTTTGATTCTGATACTCGTTACTGGAGACCTTCTCTTCACGGTACGGTCACTGCTGCTCTTACTTATGCGAATCATTGTAGCCGTTTTCCTAGAGTCAGTTGGGGTTCTTGGATTTGGAGACCCTATATCCCAGTTCGTCGTTCTTTAGTTTGTTGGAGGGTTATTCATGATAGGTTGCCTACTTATGATCGTCTTATTCTGCATGGGATAATTATGGCTAATTATTGTACTTTCTGCTTTGAGGCGGAGGAAACGATGGATCACATCATTTGGTCCTGCAGTCGTGTGGTTCCTGTTTGGAAGGAGTTTTTGAGCTAGTTCCAGCTTTCTAATAAGGCCTCCGCTACAAATATGCATAACTTTTTAGTCAGTGCCTGGAATCACAAGTTCAGTTCTCAACTGGACTGTTATTGGCGTGCGTGTATCATTACTTTGATTTGGGCGATTTGGACTCAGCATAATAATTGCATTCATGACAATAAGGGGTTTGATCATCAGCATATTATTCATATTGTTAAGGTTGCTTTCAAGGAGATGGAATGCAATTTTAACCTCGGTCATATGGACAATTCGTGGACTGATTATACTATTCTCCGTGCTCTTGGTGTTGCTACCCGTGCGGCGCCTCCGCCGGATTTTATTTTTGTTCATTGGTGGCCTCCTGCGTCCTCTTGGATTAAAGTCAATACGGATGGGTTTGCTATGGGTGCTCTTGGTAACATTGCTGCAGGTGGTGTTTTTCGTGATCACTTTAGCTGGGTTCGTGGTTCTTTTCATTACAAGGACGGGGTGGGCTTCACTTTTGTGGCCGAGCTCCTAGCGGTTATCAAAGCTATTATGATTGCTCATGACCGAGGGTGGCACCATTTATGGATAGAATCGGATTCTACGTACATTGTTCATCTTTTGATGGAACGGTCGTGCTCCGTTCCGTGGCGTTTCATTGTTTTGTGGAACAAGGTTCTTAGTCTGCTTTCTGAGTTCCAACTTCATATATCTCATATTTATCGCAAGGGGAACAAAGCTGCTGATATCATGGCTAATTATAGTAGAGATAAAGGTTGGCGGCCCTATGCTATTGAGGATATTAAAAACGCTGTTCGGCTTGATATGACCTCTCATAGTCATATTCGTATTAAATAATGACATGTTTTTGGTGGTTGCTGGGGTGGAACGTCTCTTATGGCTTTTCTCAGATTACTGGTGCGCTAGAGTCTGGGTCATTTGAGGTCAGGTTTCGCTGGTTGTGTCGTGGCTCTCTTCGCCAGCGACAGGATAGTGGTGAGGTCTTCGGTTTTCTTTTTATTGTTTCCATCATTGATGATAGCGGAAGTTCTTCGTATTGTAGATCGCAGCTGTTGTTGCATCGAGGCCTTCGGTTTCGGGCGCAGTTTGGGCAGTGGTCTACGGTCGTGGGTTTTCTCTTCTTTTTTGTTGGGATTATGTCTTCATTTTCCTGGTTTTTTTTGTTGCGTTTTTGGTTTGGGGGTCAGAGCTGGGATTACTTAAGGGCGATGGTTAGGCCGGAATTCTGGAAGTAGTCTCTTTTCCGCTCTTTCTCACTTTTGGTTTTTTATGTTGTGTTTAGACGAGTACTCTTTTTCCTCTCTAGGATTTTTTCCTCGATGTTTTTCCTAAAGAGGTTTTAACGAGGCTCGGCCCTTAGTCTTTTTTTTTGTGCTTTCAAGGGTTCTTAGGTTTTTTTCTTTTCTTTTTTCAATAAAATCGCTATTTAATTAATATATTTCATTTATTTTTATATTTTGAAATAATATATTTGATGTGAAATGGTTTTGATCAGCCCTTAATAAGATATGTCTAATTGATTAGTGATCGGGTATAATGGGCCTAAAAGCCTAATGCCCTAAAGGATTTTATTAATATTAGTTTATACTACATTCGTCCTCTAATTACATGTCTTTTTCGTTATTTTAGTTTGTCTCTCAATTTTATACCTCTTTATATTTTCACTATAATTACTATACACTATCTCATAAAAGTTGGACATTTACTCAATTTTAATCGCTTTAACACTATCACAAATGTGAGATCTTTATTACACTCACAACACACTCAATCATTTTTTTTTAAACTTGTGTCATTCTGAAAGGGGCATGAAATTGGAGGATGGATGAAGTAGTAGCTTAGCAAGCCTAAAAGATTCTGTATAGATAAACTTTGGGATGAGAAGTCAACATTGATCTCAAGATAGCGAGAGATAACGACAACTAATGAATCAAAACGGAGACAAGTGTATAAGTGTTGATCCGCTTTTAGTCAACGTTGGTCAAATATACCGATATGCGGGTAAAGTCCATGCTAGGATACCCTTAGTGAGGATCACCCTTAGGATTGTGACATGTGTCCTCTTTAAGTTTTATTGAACCAGCCGGTCTACCACTTATTACCGGTTCTTATTTCCTCTATAACCAGCCTAGAGTCGGTTTTTAAAGTCATAGGCCAAGACACGTGTTCCTTCATTTAATTTTTAAAACAAGCTTACTGAACACTCTTCTTCATCGGACAGCTCAAAATTTCTCCATTTTCGGTGAGTTTTTTAAGTTATTTTGCATCGAGCTGAAGTTTTACGGTTGTTCTCGTTAATTTATACAAGATCCCTCATCGGTTTAAATTTTTCCAACATTTGATTGTGTTGAAAGGTATAATTCGGGACAGACTCAATAAGTTAGTATATAGTCTTTGAAATTAGTTTTTTGTCATCTTCTCTTCATTTGTGAATTTTGTTGCGAGCGAATATCGAAAAATCCTATTTTTTGATATTGGAGGCCATTGATTGAAGGAAATTTTCAAGGTGAGCGAATATCGTAAATCGGAGTTCGGACGAGGGAGAACGAGTAAAAACAAAATTGCTGCGCAAAGCTGTCAGAACCTCGTGGCGCCTCATGCGGGCTAGGCGCGCGGCCGCGCCTCGGGCCGCGTGACAACACAGTTTTTGCGCGATTTTTCTATTATTTCAGTTATTTTTCGATCCTACACGGTTTTGACCTATATTTTGAGACCTAGGGCATATAAATACTCCCCAGAAACATATTGAAAGAACCTTTTATCAGCTTATATTTACTTTTCCTGAGAGCTGAGAGAGACGGAGAACGGAGCGAGAGCAAGAACTGAAGATTCTCAATTCTACTACGGTTTTTCTTGTGGATGTTTATTTGTTTTATTGAGAATTGTATTCTAGTTCATATGTCTATGTGTGGCTAGAATCCCTTTTTTCCCAGGGTTTAGGGAGTAAACATGGTTTGAATTTCTGACTGTTTGATTCAATTAATTGGATTGTTATTCCTTTCTATGTTCTTGTTTTAATTGTTTGCTTTATTGATTGGCCACCAATTTAGCATAATCATAGGTTTTAATTTGAGATCGGGAGATGATAATTATTACCTGAACTAAGAACATAGAACACATTTATTTTAATTCTAAAGGGAATTGATAACTGTGAGGGCGTTAATCCTAGGAACTTTTAGGAGTTACATGTTAGAAGTGCGATCCAGGGATGGTAGCCTTGCATGTAATCAACGGTTTGTATGCCACGGGAGTGGGTATGGACTAGCTTAGAGATTGCCTTAGGAGTCGCCTTATTAATTGAATTGAACATATTAGTTAGGAGAATCTATTGAAACCTTTGCCTTGGGAAATCTTGTCTTATCTGTTTCTCTGTTTCACAACTTGTTTATTTTATTTCCAGTGTTTATTTATTTATTTAGTTTAAAAACAAAATTCTCAATTTCGTTTGTCCAGATAGAGTAGAATAATTTAGGATAGGAATTGATAATAATTAGTCTCTGTGGAATACGACCTTGCTTGCTACTGTACACAATTGCACCCGTACACTTGCGGCGTGTCAAATAAAATAGCGAACACAGGAACGGGAGATTCGACGTCTCTGAAAAGGTAATCAACAAAAAGGAATGCTCTGCAGAAAAATGACGATCCTCTTAATCTCTGCATTTAATGCGGCTGTACTTGGGAGTGTGTTGCTTCCTTTTAACTATGGAGGTTCAGTCCGAGGAAAAAGTTTAACTGATACTTGACTGTAGTAGCAGTCCGCTAAATCCACGTGGCCTGCATTAGTGAATCAGTCATAACTGATCCTTCAGTTGAGAAACGCGTTTAGTCAAACATCAGTATTTGACTTTGCCTTTAATCGCTACATCAGTTGAATTCTTCAGTCTTCAGTCTTCAGTCCTCCAGTCTTCAGTCTTCAGTCTTCAAAACACAAACTAAACTAGAAAAAGAACTCCAACACTTGAGTTCGAAAGGTTCTAGTCTATTACAAAGAAAACTTAACGATTTTGGTATCATCAAAACTAGGGCAAGGATATTTCACTAAGTTCCCAACAATAAGAAGTTTGCCGCCACACTATTAAGTTTTTGACATAATTGTTCCGGAATGGCGAAGCAACTCATCAGATATGATGGTATAGATTGAATCACTGATTTTATTAACACCATTTTTCCTGCTCCGGACAAAAATCTTTGTTTCCAATCTTTCGCTTTCTTCCTCACTCTATCGACCAACATTTGGAATATCTCACATTTTGATCTCCCTACTGTACTTGGGATGCCGAGGTAAGTGGTCCGCTGACCAACTCTGTTCACTCCCATCAAGACAGCCAGCTTGACTTGTATTGCTTCAGGCACACCACTACTAAAAGATATAGTAGATTTATCTAGATTGACCTTCTATCCCGAAACAGCCTCATAATTCCTTAAGATCTCCCCAATCGACTCCACCTCTCTCGTAATACTACGCCCAAAGATAATGCAATCATCCGCAAAAAGAAGACGACTCACCCTCGGAGCCGAACGACAAAGACGAGCACCTTGTAACAGATTCTGAGTTTCAACTTGTCGGAGGAGGCCCGAAAGTGCTTCTGCGCAGAACAGGAAAAGAAAAGGAGATAAGGGATCTCCTTGTCTCAACCATCGGCTAGGCTGAAAAGCAGTACCTGGAAAACCATTGACATGAACCCGAAACGACACAGAAGTAACACAGCGCATAATCAAGTCCACAAAACTATGGTTAAAGCCCAAGTGTCTCATCATGGAATCCAAAAAATCTCATTCAACTCTATCATTATTTTCGGCCATGTCAAGTTTAAAAGCAAACACACCATGAGACTTGGCTTTATTCGATTTCATCATATGGAAAATCTCAAAGGCAAGTAAAGCATTATCAGTAATTTGGCGACCCGGGACAAAGGCAGACTGGCTCTCATTAACAATGGAAGGGAGACACACTTTGAAACTAATTTTGTTGATGTCGGCTCAATAAGTTTTTTCAATTGTATATTCTAAATAAGGTCAATATAATCTATACTAAATTAAAAAGTCAAGATTTCAATTTGAAACTAATTTTAAATTGAGTGACAATTTTTTAGTTAAAATTAATTGAAAGTTTATTTGTAAACTATATTTTTTCTTTTTATTTATATTCTCATTTTTTTTATTCCTTTCTAAAATTGTAAAATTCGACTAATTATAACCCTTTTAATATGTGTATATAATTAAAGATCACAATAAGAGCTTTAATTTGATAATATTTTATATAAATATTTAATTAAAAATGTAAAAGTTATATTTATTTAAAGATTTAAATTTAAAAAGGTAACTCTACTGTTCATCTTTTTTTGAATAAATCTATTTTTCAATTCTTTTTTATTTTTAATTTTTATTTTTTAACTTATTTTGTTGTCTTTTCATAATATCAATTTTTGTGATTGTGAATTCTTCTTTATTTTTTCTTTTTCAATATTTAGCTCAAATATATTCAGTTAAAGTTATTTTTTATTATATTTAAATAATAATAATTAAGTTGTTATCAATTTATAAAAATATAAAAACATTTTTGTGCATTGAACGGGTGCAAATGCTAGTATTTATTTATCATTTTATATGAAATTCATAGCATTCAGATTCTATATTTGCTAAACGGATTTAAATAATGTTGATTGTGGCTAAGATTATACCGTTCTTGTTCTATTGAATATAAAATGCCAAATGTAACTCCATAATCAAAGTTTAAAATGCTAATTACTATTCATTCAAACCAAAATGCAAGTTACTACAATTTAGAGGTGCTATCTATATCTATATAATATATAAAAGAGGAGTTTTTCTCTCCATCTTTTCCCCCTCTTTTTCTCTCTCTTCTTCCATCAATTTTTTCATTCTTGTTTTTTTCTTTTAGTTTTTCATAATTTAATTCTTTTCTAAATATTGTCAAATTTAATTCATAATTTTTTTCAATATGCATCTTAAATTTAATACTATTGTATAAAAACATCAAAAATAAATTTAAAATGAATAAGTTATGAAAATTTTAAAATATTTTATTTCCTCTCTTTTCATTAAATATTTTATTTTCTCTCTTTTCATTAAAATTTTATAACTTTTTATTTATGTTTGTATATGAAAATATTTATTATGACGTGTAACTCTATAATAATAATGTGTAAATGCTGATTTTTGTTATTGAATCATTTTTATTACACTTTATACAAAGTTGTTAATATAATTTTTAAATTCAAGATTTTATTGTATAATTGACGTGAATTATTTTATTTTATTTTTAAAATATTTATTTATATTTATTTAAATATATCGTTAATTTCGATGTTCGTCGTGCATCGCACGAATGGACATTCTAGTAATATATAAAAGACCAGTTCAACGGCTACTTTTTACCGTCAAAATTTAAAAAATAAATCAATTTTTTTTCAATTAAAAATTCCTATATTTTTGGCTAACTTCTTTCTTCCTATTTTGCCTCCCCCACTACATCTAAGCATATATTTTGCATTAACGATAGTGTTAAAACAAACATAGTATAGAAGTTAGAAAGATCAAACTTATTAATTTTCTCTCTCCTATTATTTTTGCATATATATTAATATCTTTTATCTTTTGGTTTTATTTTATATATATGAAAGATGAGTTTTAGCATAAAATTTTTTCCACTAAAATATCTCTTTCTTCACTTTTTTTTTAATTCTTTTCTAAAAATATCAACTTTGATTAATAAAAAGATATTCACTATGGATGTTAAATTAAAACGACAAATTGATGTAAAAAATATAAAAAATAAAATTGAAACAAATAAGTTATTATAATTTAAAGTTACAAAATGATTTTTTTTTTCTTTCATCTCTCCTTTTTCTTTTCTCATTTCTTTTAATTTTAAGGTTCTTTCTCCTTCATTTTTCTATATTTATTTTATTTTATATATTTTATTCAATTACTTTTTATAATTTTTATTATAACAATTTAATGCAACTAAAGGATGAAACTTATATTTATTTATATTAGAACTCTTTAACTTAAACACAATTTTTATGTGAAATATATATTACTATAAATTTATAGATGGATAATTTTATATATTTAAATTATATTTTCAAATTCGATTTAGATTTATTAAATTTTCAATATGTTTTCCATGAAATTTTATATTTATTTATATCAACATATTTGTTATTATTATTTATTGATTAGATTGACCATTACTTATCGGAAAAAAAAAATGGTTCATTGAAAAAATCATTAGTTGGAGAATCATAATTGATTCTCTTAAAAAAAGTAAACTAAAGATGCAGTAGCATGTCTTAATATTATCTGCAAATTCAAATATTTGGATGTGTATACGAACTTTAGTTTAAAATTTGTATTTAACAAAATAACCACATAAATATGATTAAATATCCAATCCAAAAAATATACTATTATTAAACTATATGCAAAAATATAATACTGAACATCTTAGAATATTATATGATATATAATAATACTCATTATTATTTATACTCATTTTTTATTGTGAATTTATATATTTAAACACATTATCAATGAAAATCAATTAATTGCTATTTTGAAAATTGTAAATACTAAAATAAAAATTTATATATTTTCAAATTCCAATTTTGTTTATTTAAATCATGTCGTGGATAACTTTATTTTTATAATTGAGATTCATTTTTGTATATATATATATATATATATATATATATATATATATATATATATATATATAACATGCCTTTCAATTTTGATATTTATCGTGCATCGCACGAGTGAGTGTGTACTAGTAATATAAATACCTAAGTATAGTTTGTGGCCATAATTTTGGATTTTTTTTTTCAAGATATAAACTGTCGTCTATTTCTTATAAATTTAACTTTGCAAAACAATTCAGTTGTGGTGTCCGATTAAAAAATCGATATTAAAAATAAACTCCTTACAATATTCTCTAGTTTTTTTTTTTTGAGCAGGCAAAACTAAATTGAGTAATTCCATCTAATAATTTTAGCGGTCAAAATCAAAATCTAAACATGGTATGAAATCCACTTATTCGTGGGTCATTTCCATTCGATTTGAACCCTCTTTCTCAATCAAAATACAGTGATTCATAATCATTTAGTACTATAATTTTGAAATACACGTCATTAACTTTTAGGGTTTTTATTATAAATATATATGTCTATGTGTTGGTGGTGGGTGGGTGGAAAGCATCCCTCTTTTCAAAAATATATCCTTAAAAGGGGACAAAGAGTTGCTTAACGAGCAAAAAATGCAAAGGTTGCCATAGTCATAAATCATTATGGGATTAAATATATAAGTGTAGAATAAATTTAAATATCCCTGTCATTCTATTATTGTCTCACGTTTGATTCCAACTTTGTCCAACTCATTCGTGTGATCTCTATAACATGTTCAATATAATATTTTATCCGCGCAACAAATTTCAATTTATGGCACTTACTACTAGGTAAGATAACGATATTATTTTAAGTATTATAACGAGGAAAATCTTATTATAGGACTTTTTCATAAAAAGATAAGTTTTATAACTCTAATTTATAATAGATAAGTTATCTAATTATTTTAAGTTTAAAAGATTATAATACCCTTTGACTTTTTGTATTTTCATTTACTCGATGGTGTACACGATGGCACCATCGAGTATTTCGAGTACTCGATTGTGTACTTGATGGTGCCATCAAGTACGGCGGCGGCGACTGGAACGGCGCGGCAGCAGCGACTCGCCGAAGGCAGTTTTGATTTTGGAAGGGAATGTGTAAAGAAGAAAATGTTAAATAAAATGTAAAATATTAAATAAAAATATAATGTAAAGTGTTAAACAAAAATACAAAAAAATCCAAGGGTGTTATAGTCTTTTAAGTCTAAAATAGCTATATGACTTATCTATTATAAACTAGAGCTATAAAACTTATGTTTCTAACAAAAAGAACTATATGTGATCATTCCCACTTATTTAAATATATGCATATGCGCCATTTAATTATACTGTAATAGTCATTCATCAGTGCACGATAATAATTATAATTAAAATAAAAAATAGAAATATAATTACATCGTCCATTAATTAATGAGTCATTTTATAACGATACGAAATTTAAAAAAAAATGATTAAATGTGATAATTTATGATTCTTTTTATAACGATACAAATTTTTAAGAAATTGATTAAATATGATATGAGTAAAATAATGATCACATTCTTATTATAGTGATAAAGTAATTATTGAGGGTAAATAAGAGAATTGTGTGAGTCCATTAACAACAAGTTTGGTAAATAAGAGGTAATACTAACATTTAAAATTAGAGTTGTGGTATGAAACTATTTTTTGTGGATGAATTAAAAAAAAAAGGGGTGGGATATATTAAATGAGATTATATTCTTAAAATAAATTATAATATATAATATGGTATTATACTATAATAATAACACAATGTCCTATTAATAGTTTTTTATATAAAATAAATATAAATATATTAATAAAAATTAAAATATTAAAAATAAAAAAATATTATAAAGTTTGTAATTTCAATAAAAATATTATTAATAAAAAATACGAAGTATAAATTACTTAAGAAGCGATTTTTGCACTAGCTATACAAAATAGTGAAAATCAATAGACCCCAAACATATTTTAGTAAATTATAGTCAAAATTAAGTGTTTA
This sequence comes from Salvia miltiorrhiza, assembly GCF_028751815.1. Classification (NCBI taxonomy): domain Eukaryota; kingdom Viridiplantae; phylum Streptophyta; class Magnoliopsida; order Lamiales; family Lamiaceae; genus Salvia; species Salvia miltiorrhiza. The sequence continues at coordinate 46,549,577 of NC_080391.1, forward strand.
AGCAAAATTATCGCCGCTCATTCTCTCTTGTAAGTAAAAAAGCACGAGCTCTCTCTCTTAGTACTTTCGCACTCTTTCTCTATGAAATCCTAGTCCATCTGTCGTGCATCCACCTCTCTGAAGTACCTCTCTCTCTCTTCGACGAGCCCATTTCTCAGATTTTCTTCGTCGTCGCTGTCAACATCATCTCCTCCATAATCTTGTGAAATATGAGTTCCAAGAGTTCAAGGAGTTCTAGTCTACGATAATTATAAGATGCAAATCCAAATCTAAGAAAATTTGGAACGAAACAGTACAAATTCGTAACATCCGTTTCAAGATCTGTCGTGTCACCCGAAGGAATGGAAGTGGCCAATATGCCCATTAGCCTCATCCATGCCATCCGTACCAAGACCTGTTAGGGCGATGACTTAGTAAGAATGGTGCTAATGGTTCCATTCATGCCAGTCGCCCCGAGATTTGTCCTGCATATGCGAGGAAGAAGTGGAACAAAAAAAATACTTTTGTTTCAACCGTGAAGAGTGCCCAGTCGGAGACGTATTACAGTGAAGAAGACAACAATCTCCGGCCATTTTCAATTCATCACTGCCGCCCCCCGCATAATGCTTTCCTCCTATGCAAGAAAGTGAAGGAAGTAATGAAAAATGAAAATATAGTTTAGGAATTTAGCTAACTTTTGTGTTAGTTGTAAGATTTCATATTGATTTGATAATATGATTAATAATTGTATTGTTTGCAAAATGAAAAAAAAAAACTAATAAAATGTTGATTTAAATTATGTCCTTCAATTATAGTTGAATTTGTTAGAATGAACTGCAAGTCTATAGTTTTTTTACTGGGTCATTTTTGTCGGATGAATGGTACGAAATGACGTATTCACACCATTCTCCCCCACTACTAGCGCGACAGACTTTGTAACACCCTAAATATAAACTTTGATCTAACTAAATATCATATAGTATTTTCGTAAAAATATTGACAAACTCAAATAATCTAATTTCGAAACCCTGTAGAGAACCTAATAATCAAAAGTAAATCGACCAAATATCATTTTTAGAAAAATACCGTACACACTCGACAGAAAACATAATACTAATTTATCAAAGTGCCTAACATAATGTAAGAAAGTCAAATATGATTCACTAGAAACTCTTAAACTTTACCATCAAAATAAACTAAACTTCAAATCCTAAAATTTTCTTAAGCAACAAAGAGTCTTTAATAATAATACAGATAGCATGATTAAAATATCCTAAGCACCACACACATCCATCACGCATCTCCTTGCTCCTCGCCTGAAAAGGGTTTTAAATAAAAAGGGGTGAGTATTTTAAATATACTCAGTGAGAGGGAATTCATAACTAACTTTTACTTTGTCCAAACGTGCAACATAGCATATGAAATATAAAATCATAACTTCAACCATAAACCAACAACTTGCTCAAATAACAAGAGAGGAAATATGGGACATAACTTCAACCACATTTCAATACAACACTTAAGGAAGTATGAACACATGGGACATATCACTTCAACTATGCACAGGAACATAAACTTGGCATATTGCTATATGCTCACATCATAATCTCATTCATAAATCATAGCATATGTAAACACGTTGGACATGAAATAACTTTCACAATAAATAACTTAAACATTTTCTTGCGGAATTTAACTTGAAATAAAATAATTTCTTTATTTTACCCACCTCAAATCCTTGGTAGTAAACTTGACTAATGCTTAACTCGGGGATAGAGATCCTAATTGCGCCACACCTAATCACATAAATATAAATACCTCAATATAGGCCTATCTAAAATAATCTATTGACATTAATAATGTCTAACGAATTACCTCTGACCTCTATGAATTAAAACGCTACATGGCAATTTACAGAAATTTAAAATAGTTTTTATGAACTAAGAATTTAACTAGAAGAATAAATCACTTCAGAAATTGAAATAAATTTAACAAATAAAATAATAGGACTAATAAATTTTCCAAATCATATACTCTATCTAACAGTATCCACGCCAATTACATATACATGCATAATGGTTTACACCAATGAAATTTTACTCAAAAACCAACCTCAAATTAAACAAAATAATTAACTAATTATATATGGACTCCCAACACTCTAATACATATATAATCTGATTCTACTCCAAATGAAAACTGGTCCACCCACCATTAGTAAAACTTACGAACTTCAAAGTTAAAAATTGAGCAATCATAAGTAAAGAAAAATAAATAAACTTAAAGACTTATTCAAGGATTGAACTAGGAAACAAGAGCATTTATGTGAAATTTTGATTTTCTTGAAAAGCTATTCCATCAGGCAAATTATCCCATGTGACGGTCGCATGCCATGCGACGGGTCGGGTCTGTCTTTGACCCGGTCCGAATAGAAAACTATATATTAAACACTTGACAATTGAAAACTAATAGAAAGCTGTGGTGCAGCGGTAACTCCTGCGCTCTAAAGCATTGTGTCCCTCCGAGGTCGCAGGTTCGAATTCGTGTAGGGCTGAATTTTATGTAAATTTTTTTTTGTTCCTTTTTCTTTGCGTTTTTTGATGGTTTTTTTTTTCATTTTTTTTTATTTAAGTTTTTTCTTTTCTTTTTCCTTTCTTTGCGTTTCTACTGTTTATTAAAAAATAAAAATTTGGGTTTATTTATATTTGTTTTTCATTTTGTTGTTCTTTTTTCTTTGCATTTTTTGATGTATTTTTTTTATCTTACTTTGCGTTTTTACTGTTTTTCTTTTAAAAAAAAAAATTGGGTTTTTTTATGTTTGTTTTTCATTTTTTTTTAGTTTTTTCTTTTTTTTCATTTTTTACTGTTTCTTTTTACAATATTTTTTTATTTTATTGATTATTGTTCGACTTATTTGATAAAGTAATCATTGATACGAACAAATTTAATATTTCTGAATTATTACATTTATTTAGTATAATGTTTATTTCTATTTATAAGAACATTTATTTTAGTTATTTTCTCAAGTAATTATTTTTGTAAACAAAAGTAATTATTGATATGAAGAAAAGTAAATATTTTTGTTAACAAAAGTAATTATTATTACAATGAAATGTAATATTTCTAAATTATTACATTTGTTCACGATAATTGTTACTTTTATTTTTGAGAATTTATTCTTTTAGTTATTTAACCAAATAATAATTATCGTAATTGTTGATATGTATAAAAGTAATGTTATTTTTACTCGTTAGTACTTGTAATTTTGTATATTTGGTCAAGTAATCATTGTCGTAATAAAAAGTAATTATTGATGTACGGGATGAAAAGTAAAGTTTTATAAACGTTAAATTTCTTCATGTCAATAATTAATTTTATTATAATAATAACTATTTTGAATAATCTAGTAATAAATACTAGAATAAAATAAAAAATAATCAAATAATTATTCAAGTAATCATTGTCGTAAGGAAAAGTAATTATTGATATGATGAAAAGTAATGTTTCTAAATTATTACATTTGTTCGCGATAATTGTTATTTTTATTCATAAAAGCAAATGTATATCTTATGTTTATTAAAAGTAAATACTCTAATAAGGATTCAAGATTTAGTGTTTAGGGTTTAGTTTTCAAGGCTTAGGGTTTAGAAAAATATATAATACTTTGTATTGAATGATGTTAAATATTTATATTACCATAAGTATGCATTTTTGAGAACAAATGTATATCTTATGCTCATTAAAAGTAAATATTCCTACTAGAGTTCAAGATTAAGTGTTTAGGGTTTAGGGTTTAGTTTTCACGGTTTAGGGCTCAGAAAATATAATATTTTGTATTGACTGAAGGTAAATATTTATATTAACATAAGTATATATTTTTGTTAACAAATGAATATATTATGCTTATGAAAAGTAAATATTCCTATTAGGGTTAAGATTTAGTGTTCAGGATTTAATATTTAATGTCAGGGTTTAAGAGTTAAAAAATTTACTACTTTATATCGAATGAATGTAAATACTTATATTAACATAAGTATACATTTGTGCTAACAAATGTATATTTTATACTTATTAAAAGTAACTATTATCTTAATAAAAAATAATTATACATATGAAGAAATGTAACACTTTAAAATTATTACTTTTTTCACGGAAAATTGTTATTTTTACTCACGAAAATCTATAATTTTAATTATTTTGTTAAGTCTTTATAGTTGTAAGAAAAAATAACCAAAAAAAACCTAAAATAAGAAACTGAAAAAAAAAAACAAAACATGCAAACAGCTGGAAAAAAAAAGCAAAAGAATTAACAAACAAAAAACCAAAAAAAAAACGAAAAAGGAAGAAAAAAGAACAAAAAAAAAACGAAAAAGGAAGAAAAAAGAACCAAAAGAGGATAATCCACAAACATTGGGGCAAGAGGGATTCGAACAACTGCCCTTTAGGAGAAGAAAGAGGCACATCATTACCATTGCACCACAGGACATTTATGATTTTGTTCACTGAAAGTTTTCATATAAACGTTGATGTGGGTCCGGTTGGATAAACCACCGCACAGGAGACCAGCTGATTCCATCAACTATAAAAAGTGGATTACCGAGTTTTGACTGTAATCTCAAAAGTCCCAAAGATATAAACTTAAATGAATTCACAAAGATTTTACCAAATAACGCAAACTTATCTCGACAGCCGTAATTGAGAAACAAAAACAGACCAACATTCACGAATTTCAAACTCAATTATGTACTCGATGAGTTCCTACTCTAAATTCAAATTATAATTCAATACTACAGATAAAATTAAAATCATACCAAATTTGAGAAAAACTCACAAATTAAATAAAATTAGAATGTAATACTTACAAGAATTCTTGATTTCCTGGTAGCAACTAAAACTTGTGTTGGGAACCTTGTTGGATATCCTAACCCTTGTTTTGATGATACCAAAATCATAGGACTTGACTGTAATAGACTAGAATTGTTTTGAACTCAAGTGTTAGAGTTCGTTTCTAGTTTAGTGTGCGGTGTCGAAGACTGAAGACTGAAGACTGAAGAACGAAGGACTGAAGACTGAAGACTGAAGATCCCAACTGAAGTATCAGTTGAAGAATCAGTTGAAGACTGATTACTTAATGCGCGCAAAGGACTGATACTAAAGTCAAGTATCAGTTGAACATTTCTCCTAGGACTGATCTTCCAACGTTCAGAGGAAGCCACGTACTCACTAAGTACAGCCGCATTAAATGCAGAAATCTCAGGATCTTATCTCTGCAGAGGTCATTCCTATCTGGTGGTTACTTTTCAGAGACGTCACATCTCCTGTCCATCAAAGAGAGCCATTTACACCCAGACAAGGAACCTCGAAGATTGAAGCCTCAGCCCAAATTCGAATTGCTCTCCAACGGAAGAAATCTTGAGGATGATTTACGCCAACGGATCTATTCAAGAGTTCTCCTACAAATAGCGCTCGAGGATCACTTCAACCTTCACCGATTCAACAACATAAGCTGAAGCTCTGCCGAAATTGCTACTCAGCCTTAAGCTTAAACTCCTCATAGCTTGAATCGAAGAAGAGAATTCCAAAGCCAAAATCAGTCACTGCTGATTACATACATTCTCTTAGACCCTAGGCATATATCTATTTACCCAGAAGCCAAAGGTCAAACTTGCTTCAAAGAACTTGTTCTTTGTAAGTATAGTTGGCACTCGTTCAAACCTCCCCCCCCCCATAAGAGTGTTTTGAGTGATTCGGAGGTCAGAAGGGTTTTCTGACTCTGAGAGTCTTAGCACGGGTTGTGTTAAGCAAGGGAAATCCTACGCGAGTGAAGCGCGGGTACTGGAGAAGGGTTTTTTTCATGTACGGTTGTGTGCACCCGGCAAGCACACGGTTCGGTTTGCAGTGCACCTGTTAAGCACTTGCGGAGTGGATTGTTGGTCTGATCAACCAACCGTGGATGTAGGAAAGGGTTTTTCCGAACCACGTAAAAGTCTATGTGTTGTTTACAGCTTTCAGTTTTACATTCTTACTTGTGTTATTTCAATTGATAAAACTGAATACTGACTAACTGCAAAGAGAAACCTTAACCAACAACTTGCTCCACCGAGGCTATTTCGAAACTAAGTTTAATTTTCGCTGCATATGATATCAGTCTGACTGATCTATCTTTCGATAGTCAGGTAGAGTGTTATCATCTCTGTTTTAGCAAACACGACTGAAGCCCTTACTTGCATCAGTTAAGTTCCAGCAACTTAACTGATAACTCCTTACTGAAGAGCTTTCAGTATCAGTCATCAACCCTGTTTGGTCAAAACTGATTTCAGTAAAACAGGCGTCTTTGTTTGCATGTAAAGTTTCGTTTTAATCTCTGACTGAGATGCCTCTGATTGAGGTCGGTAGATTAATTTAAAAATAGCCTATAGGTGTATTACCCCCCCTATACACCTATTCGAGGCCCTCAGGACCTAACAATTGGTATCAGAGCAGGTTGTTCGAAAGAACTACCTGTATCTGACTAGTTCTAATTGAACTAGATCCTTTTTCTTAAAGGTCTCGAAAAAGTTCTCTCTTTTTTTGTGTTTGCTATCTGTTCTATCTGCTGTTATCTGTTCTCTCTTTTTTGATGGAGACTAACCACATCAGATTATCTTCTCTACCTATGTTTAGTATTGAAAAATACGACATATGGAAGTTTCGGCTTGAAAGCTTCATCACCGCCCAACATTGCCGAATGTGGGAAGTCATCACCAGCGGACCAATCACCATCATCGAAACTGTCAAAAGGGTTCCTGTTGATCCACAACAAGATCCTTACGATGAGGTCCAGCCCAAGCAAAAAACAGACTTCACCACCGAAGAAAGGAAGCAAGATGAGCTAGACAACCTCGCCAAAAGCATCATCTCTGGCACCGTTCCCGACAAGCATGTCATGAAGATCATCAAGTGCGGAACTGCAAAGGAGATGTGGGACATCCTGGAAAGAATGTGCGTAGGTTCTGAGGAAATCAAGGAAAATAAGCTATCTATAGCTTGTCAAAAGTTCGACTTTTTCCACATGCTCAAGAATGAATATGTCAAAGAAATGGAACTCAGATTCAACCAAATCTTGAATGAAGTTCAATCCATTTCTAAAGACAAATACACTCAACGAGAAATCAACCTGAAGATTCTTCGAGCACTGCCACGTGGAGAATGGCAGATCTACTCAGTCGCTCATCAGCATAAGCCAGGATTCAGTCAGCTCCCGACAAACAAGCTTTTCTCTGATCTCATGGAAAATGAGTTCGACCTTCTGAGAAATCTTGGAAACAAGAAGGCTGGAGGATCAGACGAAGATGGTCCATCAACCTCTAGAGGAGTTGCACTAAAGGCCTCAACAAGAGAAGGCAAGAAGCAGATCAAGGAACCAACGGAACTCAACCCAGAGGACTTCTTCAGTCAATATGCATTGTTGACTGAAAGATTCAACAAGATGGAGTCCAAGTTCTGGAAGTACAGAAGGTTCCACAAGCAGCACTACAAAGGAAAGGAAAGAGAAAGCTACCCCAGACATTTCACAGATCGAAGCGGAGAAAGGAAGTCAGCCGCTTACGATATCAAAGCCATGGAATGCTTTGGATGTAGAAAGAAAGGGCACTTTTGACATGAATGCCCTGATCTGACTCAAGCTGAGCGCAGAGAACTGAGAGCTAAGAAAGAACGCAACTTTTCGAAGAAGAAAGTGATGGTTGCTGACGATGTTGATTCTTCCAAAGATACATCAGAATCATCCAACTTTGACAGTTCCAGCTTAGACGATGAGAGCCGAGCCCTGATGGCCAATGAATCAGAAAGCGTAGCTGACAATAGCTACGACAATAGAATGAATGGCTCAGAGGTAATCTCTCACTCGAAAACTCCTTATACTGATAACTTCCCGATGCTTTCAGGAGACCACTCAGAATCTGGAGATAGCTCATCCTATAAAACTGACGAGGTTGATCAGCTCATGACTGATCACTGTCAGTTGAGGAAAATGTTCGAAGATCTCCTCAAGCAGAATCAGAAATTGGACAAGGAGATCAATGATGAACGAGCTAAGAATCAGACAATCATCTACTTTCCGGATGAAACTTAACTTGATCAGCTAATCATGGAGAACAGCCGATTGGAGGAAAAGCTCAGAAACTCCAACTCAGAATGTGAGAGAGCATCTCATGAGATCAAGAGGCTCAATCACAAGCTGGAAGAAACAGTCAAGAACTGCATGATGCAGTCACCCATGATGAGCAACTTTCCATCGAAAGGTCTTGTTAAAAGCATTGGAGGAAAGGTTGCAGCTGACAAAGGAAAGAAGATCATGATCATTCCATAAGTCTACAAAGACTCAAGTATCTCAAGGAAGATACTTCGACGAGCAAAGAAGACCTCAACCACTCATCAGACAGAATTGCTACAAGAGTGAGGCCTTCAAAGGAATTTCTCAACAGAGGAATGCTCATGTGCCAACTGAAGCGCCAACAACGCCAATCAGACAATCAACAAAGCGCAAGAGATCAGCCAGACCAATTCTGAAGCAGATATGGGTTCCAAAGGGAACTCGAACTAACATCGAAGGACCCAAAGCTTGATTGGGTGCCTGAAGCTACTCTTCCTTGCAGGTCAATGTCAGGAAACACAAAAAGAAGGAAGAGGCCAAAGCTTCAATCAGAACGTGGTATCTGGACAGTGGCTGCTCGAAGCACATGACGGGCTATAAAGAATATCTGTCTTAGTACGTTGAGAAAGCTGGATCCAAAGTTGCATTCGGAGACAACTCAATTGGAGAAACAAAAGGTTATGGTGTGTTCAACATGGGTAACGCCAGTATCAATAATGTTAGCTTTGTTTCTGGTCTTAAACATAACTTGTTGTCTGTGAGTCAATTTTGTGACAGCGGTTTCACAGTGAAAATCAAGAAAGATGAATTCACTGTTAGAAACAATCAAAAGAAGGTGGTTCTGAAAGGATTCAGACAAGGGAGTCTCTACGTCGTTTCTTGGGAAGACAGCCCTCCAGAAACATGCCTCATCAGCAAGAGCAGCTCGGAGCTCAACTGGTTGTGGCACAAGAGACTCAACCATCTCAACTTCAAGACGATCAACAAACTTGCTAAACATCAACTGGTAGAAGGTCTTTCTTCTATTGTGTTTCAGAATAAGCAAGAATGTGAAGCATGCCAAAGAGGAAAGCAGACACGGATGTCAGTCAAGTCAAAGTCAGGACACTCCTCTAAAAGGATTCTGCATCTACTTCACATGGATCTGTTTGGCCCGATCACTCCAAAAAGCTACAGGTAGAAAGTACACCTTAGTAGTTGTGGATGATTATTCACGATATACTTGGGTTATCTTTCTTTTCAAGAAGAAAGAGACGCTGGAGGAACTGCCAAAGCTGCTGAGAAGACTGAGCGTTGAAAAGGAAGTCAACATCATCAGCATCAGATCAGATCGTGGGACTGAGTTTCTCAATACTGTCATTCGTGAGTATTGTGATGAACAAGGAATTAGTCATCAAACTTCTGCAGCAAGAACTCCACAGCAGAACGGAGTTGCAGAAAGGAGAAACCGGTCTTTGAAGGAAGCAGCAAGGACAATGCTAGCCGAATCAAAACTCCCCTTGAAGTTTTGGGCCGAAGCAGTCAACAACGCATGCTACACGCAGAATCGCTCCTTCCTCACCCAGAGACATGGAAAAACTCCATACGAGCTATGGAAGAACAGAAAGCCTTCAATTGCCTACTTTCATGCTTTCGGTTCTAAGTGTTTCATCCACATCAATGAAAAGAAGAGGTTAAACACTTTCGATAGCAAAGCTGATCCAGGAGTCTTCCTTGGATACTCTGGAACTGAGCGTTCAAGCAAAGCATATCGAGTGTTTAACTCTCAAACTCTTTGTGTTGAAGAAACACCTCATGTGATCTTTGATGAGTCTACAGATGATTTCAGGGAACATGAAGCTGAAAAGTGTGTCCAAAACACTGAAGGTTCCAAAGCTGAAATCCATAACACCGAGCCCTCTACTGTCTTGGTGTGGGGACCAGGCAAAGATGAAGATACTGAAATACTTCAGTATCAGAAGATCAACCAAAGGTCTGAAGTTCAGACTGAAGCCAATGCAGATGGCATCAGTCAAGGGGGAACTCCAGTTGCTGAAGATCAAGTTGAACGTGGTGAAGCAGATCCAGCTCAACTCTCCCCTGCTCCAGAAGGTGCTCAACACCTCAGAACTATTCTGACCGAAGAAGCCCCACCATCTCCAGAAGAAATCAAGAAGTATCGAAGATGGTTTGAACTCCACTCAAAGGAGAACATCATTGGAGAACCATCAGATGGCTTCAAGACTCGGAGATCAATTTGCAACCTCGTCTTCGACATCAACCAGAACTGCATCAACGAAGATAAGATTTTCAGCTGTTTCTTATCATCTACAGAGCCCAAGGATATTGAAAAAGCTCTGAAGTCTACTCATTGGGTCATCGCAATGCTAGAAGAACTAAATGAATTCAACCGAAATTCAGTTTGGGAGCTTGTGGATCGACCAGACGATGCAAAGGTGATTGGCTTGAAATGGATTTTTAAGAACAAGGAAGACGAAGAAGGAAACGTTGTGAGAAACAAAGCAAGGCTTGTAGCTAAAGGATACAGTCAAGAAGAAGGAATCGACTACGACGAGACGTTCGCTCCAATTGCCAGATTGGAAGCAGTCAGACTCTTCTTAGCCTTTGCAGCTCACAAAGGTTTCAAGGTACACCAGATGGATGTCAAGTGTGCATTTCTCAATGGAGTGCTCACGGATGAAGTCTATGTAGAACAAGCTCACCGGGTACTCAGACTCAGACTTTAGTGGATGCAAGCTTGATCGCAAATCAACCTCCGGAACATGTCAATTCCTAGGCAACAAGCTCATTTCATGGTTTTCAAAGAAGCAGACTTCAGTCGCCACCTCTACAACTGAAGCTGAATATGTTGCTGCCGGAAGCTGCTGCTCACAAATCCTGTGGTTAGTCCATCAACTAAAGGACTATGGGACCAAGGAAAAGGAAGTTCCTATCTATTGCGACAGCTCCAGTGCTATTGCAATCTCCCAGAATCCAGTTCATCACACCAGAGTCAAACATATTGAGATTCGACATCACTTCATTCGTGATCATGTCGAAAAGAAGAATATCTCTGTGGAATGGATTCCCACTGCTATTCAGAGAGCGGACCTGCTGACCAAGGCTCTTCCAGAAGAGAGGTTCATTGATCTATGTGGAAAGATCGGCCTCATCAACCCTGAAGAGTGATGCTGTGTTTGAAGACTTTCTTAAAACAGTCATGTTGACTGGTGGTCACCAACTGCTGTTTCTACGACGTGGAAAGCAATGAAGTCCGAAAGCTCATCTGAAGAAGAAGTCATCCAGATGAAACAACCAGGATCAAATGGTATCAACTGACTACGATGTTCAGTTGATCAGTAAGTATTTTAAAAGCTTACTTTTAAAATCAGTTATTTCAGTTTAGAGTTTTGTGTTTTTAGTTCAAAAACTTTTCTCTAACTGATCAGTTTCTTTCAAAAACTTTAACTGATTGTTGGAAAATTGAATATCCGAGAAGGACAAAAATCTTTAAAAAGAGGAAATCTGTTTTGATTGAACTTGTCCTGATCTTTTACCAAAAATCTTTCCAACATTTTTGCCTCTGCAATAAAATTTCTTGAGAAGCTCATTGACATGACAAAATGCAATGATGCCTTTCAACTTTTTGAAGACGCAGTCCCTCGCAATGACGGGGAACATAAAATTTTCTTTCAAATGCATTTTAGGCACAGTTTTCGAAAAACTTTTCATCTTCTCACATGGTTCACATCTTGTCTATTTATACCATGTTGTCTTCTCAATTTTTCTGCATCAACTAACAACTCTCCACAGCCTTCACTGTGAGAAAAATTTTCAATATTTCCAAAGTTGCAGAGAAAAATTGTTCCGATGAAAGCAGAAATCTATGACTGCAAAGTCATGGAGTGGAAGAATGATGCTCACATACCTGGTCTTCACCGGACCCTTCCACTGGATCTCAACGTCTCTCCGATGTCAAAGTTTGCTCTACCCTCACTTGTATCCAGCGAAGCGAGTGTCTTCCATCCTCATGCCCGGTGTATTGGTTTGAAGCACCTGTCTGAAATAGGACAGACTTCATCGTCTTCATCAAAAGGCCTCTCGCCTTTTGTGAAGCTTCAATGCGGAGCAACAACAATGAGCAGGAACTCGTTGTCAACCGGCGCTACGTCAACAGTGAGACCCTCACAATCTCCACTGAATTGACGACCCCTCACCTCTCCAAACCTCTGCTTCTCTTCTTGTCTCCCTCATCATTTCCCTCTTCTTCCTAACCTCCTTCTAAGCCTTCGCCTTCTGCATCCCTAATAACCCCAATATCTTCCTCATGCGAACTTACCTTCGTATGGTCTTCGCTTCCTTCTTAGGTTCGTCCTTCTTTTTGATGTTGCCAAAAAGGGGGAAAAGAAGCACAATCTTATGAACTTAAGTCGGTTAAGCACCATGATCATCCTATTTCATCCGATGATCATGAGGAAGATTAGCCAAGAGGATAAGACCTCAAATCAACGGAACACAAGTGAGAGTGGAACAAGCTTAGGAACATGAAGACACGAAGACAGAAGATGAAGATCAAGAAGTTCAAGGCGCAGCCAAGCAGACTGCTGGAGTCCATGGGTTTTCCATGATGTTTTTGTTTTTCTTTTTACTCCAATGTAAGTCTTGCTCTGTACCTCGACTGATGGCTTATCAGTCTTCATTAATGAAAAGAACTTCTTTTTGATCTCAACCTGAAGACAATAACTCTTTGTCCAGGCTCTAATTATGGTTATTCTGTCTTCTCCTTGTTCTGTTTTAGAACTGTTTTCGTTCTTAACTCTAAGTACAAGTTTTTAGATTCTATTGTTAATGGGGAACTGTTTTCACCCCATGTTTAGAACTTGTACTGTGAGTTCAGTCTTTTTGCTGTCTAGAACTGCTGTGTGGTTTTGGCATCATCAAAAAGGGGGAAATTGTTGGGAACCTTGTTGGATATCCTAACCCTTGTTTTGATGATACCAAAAATCATAGGACTTAACTGTAATAGACTAGAATTGTTTTGAACTCAAGTGTTAGAGTTCGTTTCTAATTTAGTGTGCGGTGTCGAAGACTGAAGACTGAAGAACGAAGGACTGAAGACTGAAGACTGCAGATCCCAACTGAAGTATCAGTTGAAGAATCAGTTGAAGACTGATTACTTAATGCGCGCAAAGGACTGATACTAAAGTCAAGTATCAGTTGAACATTCTTCTTAGGACTGATCTTCCAACGTTCAGAGAAAGCCACATACTCACTAAGTACAGCCGCATTAAATGCAGAGATCTCAGGATCTTATCTCTGCAGAGGTCATTCCTATCTGGTGGTTACTTTTCAGAGACGTCACATCTCCTGTCCATCAAAGAGAGCCGTTTCCACCCAGACAAGGAACCTCGAAGATTGAAGCCTCAGCCCAAATTCGAATTGCTCTCCAACGGAAGAAATCTTGAGGATGATTTACGCCAATGGATCTATTCAAGAGTTCTCCTACAAATAGCGCTCGAGGATCACTTCAACCTTCACCGATTCAACAACATAAGCTGAAGCTCTGCCGAAATTGCTACTCAGCCTTAAGCTTAAACTCCTCATAGCTTGAATCGAAGAAGAGAATTCCAAAGCCAAAATCAGTCACTGCTGATTACATACATTCTCTTAGACCCTAGGCATATATTTGTTTACCCAGAAGCCAAAGGTCAAACTTGCTTCAAAGAACTTGTTCTTTGTAAGTATAGTTGGCACTCGTTCAAACCTCCCCCCCATAAGAGTGTTTTGAGTGATTCGGAGGTCAGAAGGGTTTTTTGACTCTGAGAGTCTTAGCACGGGTTGTGTTAAGCAAGGGAAATCCTACGCGAGTGAAGCGCGGGTACTGGAGAAGGGTTTTCTTCAGTGTACGGTTGTGTGCACCCGGCAAGCACACGGTTCGGTTTGCAGTGCACCTGTTAAGCACTGCGGAGTGGATTGTTGGTCTGATCAACCAACCGTGGATGTAGGAAAGGGTTTTTCCGAACCACGTAAAAGTCTTTGTGTTGTTTACAACTTTCAGTTTTACATTCTTACTTGTGTTATTTCAATTGATAAAACTGAATACTGACTAACTGTAAAGAGAAACCTTAACCAACAACTTGCTCCACCGAGGCTATTTCGAAACTAAGTTTAATTTCCGCTGCGTATGATATCAGTCTGACTGATCTATCTTTCGATAGTCAGGAAGAGTGTTATCATCTCTGTTTTAGCAAACACGACTGAAGCCCTTACTTGCATCAGTTAAGTTCCAGCAACTTAACTGATAACTCCTTACTGAAAAGCTTTCAGTATCAGTCGTCAATCCTGTTTGGTCAAAACTGATTTCAGTAAAACAGGCGTCTTTGTTTGCATGTAAAGTTTCGTTTTAATCTCTGACTGAGATCCCTCTGATTGAGGTCGGTAGATTAATTTAAAAATAGCCTATAGGTGTATTTCCCCCCCCATACACCTATTCGAGACCCTCAGGACCTAACAACTTGAATACTTGAAGAACTTAAGCAGAGAAAGTTTTCAGAGTTTTTGAATGGTTGTGAAACGAAAGGAGAAAATAGCAGAATATAAAGTTGGAGAATGAGGATTTTCAGATGATCAGTTTGTGAAAACCGTATGTGCAAGTCTTCAGAAAAGAAGAGGGAACAGCGGAACAGTTTCTACATGTTTCATCGGTAAAAACCGCTAGATTGGACGAATTTTATAAAAGATTTTCAGAAATGTTTCTGTGAACACGCTACTATAGTTATTTATCAGAAATTTAATCATATACTGATACATTATCAGTTAAGTTAAATAAATATTATACCTAGCCCGCTAACACATACTTAAGCCCAATATTTCAAATACAACAAATTAATACATCCTAAGGCCCAAATAAAAATAATACGTAAATATTTATTATCAACTCAATAATAAAAATCTGATCTAGGCGCAATTTCGAACTTCCTGAAATCCCCTACACATAAAATCAAAAATAAAAGAGTAAAATTTTGAAATAGCCAAAATGAATCATAAAACACAAATTATGGCCACCAATTGAAAAAGTGTAAATTTTGGCCATTTTTATAGCTTTGGGACGTTTTTGCCCTTAATTGGGCGGACTGGGTAGGTGACTCAACCTAAACACCTCTAGATTGACTTGCAATAGAACAAGGACATCCTAGCAGTGATAAGCTAACCCAAAGTCGTCTCTCAAGGAAGATCTTTAAGGGCAATTAATTATGTCACACGAAAACTGTAAACTGGTGGTTATTAAACTAAAACATGAAAAGTAAATTAACGTGAAATTAAACTTAACTAAAACTTTAATCATAAAATTATCTAGGCGAATTAAGCTATAAAACCCTAGGCAAGAATTAAACCAACTTCAAGTAAAGGAATTAACTAGGCAAATTGAATTTAAATAACTTTAATTGAAATCTTCTAATCTAATCTAACTAGGCAGAAACGAAATTGCAGAATTTAAAAGTGTAGAATGTAAAGGAAAGCATAAACATGAAAGCAAGTAAATTAAATTAAATACCGAAATACCGTAAAACGTCTTGAGAAGTAATCTGTCACGTAATTACAACTCTAAACGAATAACTAATCTAAAACATGAATTGAAAGAACTATATTAAACTAACTAGAACAATAAAAGCGAAATTATGAAGAAACTTAAGAAAGCAATAAAATGCCTAATCTAGGTTGCAGCGCTGGAATAACTCTCTCCTGGCAGAACGCAAAATTAGGGCTAAAGACGTTAGTTTTTCAATGCAAAACAAAGCCCTATTTATAGACTTCTCCTCAAAGTTGCCATCCAAAGCTGGACTCCTAAAGGCAATAGAATCATGCAAGATAAGGTAACTCCAGCTAGCGTGTTCTTCAAGAAATCTCATCCTGGCGAGAATCATCAATTCAACACGTTCAGCTCTAAAAAGGGAAGTGCAGAGCTGAAAGTCAGCTCTGTATTAGCGAGCTCTGAAAAAGTGCAGAGCTGAAAAGTCAGGTCTGCATAAGTTGACTCTGTCGATCCCTAGCTCTGCTCTGTCAAATTTACTTTGGCGATCATGGCAGAGCTGGAAGTCAGCTCTGGCGGTCATGACAGAGCTGGAAGTCAGCTCTGGAAATTTAGCTCTAGCGAGAGTAACTCTGCTCTGGAAGGCGAACTCTGGTGCATCAGCTTGGGAAAGGTAGTCAGAGCTGGAAGTCAGCTCTGGAACAGCATGACAGAGCTGGAAGTCAGCTCTGACGAATTCAGCTCTGCTCTGCAGATTTTAGCTATGCAAAGGGAAGTTCAGCTCTGGAAATTTCGGCTCTACTTTGCAAGTCAGCTCAACTCTGGCGACAGGGCTATGCTCGCAGCTCAGCTCTGGCGACAGGGCTACGCTCGCAGCTCAACTCTGGCGACAGAGCTATCTCAAAAACGCCATTCTTAGCCAAAAATCTCCAAAATTGCACTCTTCCATCTATAAAACCTAAATCTCCTGCAAAGCATAAAATAAACCATAAAACGCACCAATTTCTAGAAGATTTAACTCAAAACATGCACATGCAAACCCCTAAAATTAGAACAATTAAGCATAAATCAGTAGGGTCAGGAGCGCGGGTCGCGTGCCAGGTAGGATCAGGCACGCGGGTCGGGTTAGGCACTTATGGCACTATTAGTGCCATAAGTAAGTAAAATCTTGGCACTTATGGCACTAATAGTGCCATAAGCGCCAACGAAATCCAAAATAAAATCAAGTAAAATCTTGGCACTTATGGCACTATTAGTGTCATAAGTGCCAACGAAAATCCAAAAAACAAAGTAAAATGGTCTTTTTAGCACTTATGGCACTATTAGTGCCATAAGTGCCATAAGTGCCAAACGTGCAGAACAAATACAGAAACAACAACATCATCTAAACCCTAAATGAAACATTTAAACCCTAAATGGATAATCTAAACCCTAAATAAAACATCTAAACCCTAAATGGATAATCTAAACCCTAAATGGAATATCTAAACCCTAGGGGGAAGTGTTTAAAATGGTCATCTTGGCACTTATGGCACTATTAGTGCCATAAGTGCCATACGTGCAGCAGAAATACAGAAACTACAGCAACAACAATCATCTCCTCCGCCATCGGTTTATTATGCCAAAATCAAAATTTTTGCAGTCTTCACAATAATCTATAAATAATAGTAATAAAAAACTACACAATTAACCAAATTACAAGCTAATCGCTAAAAATAAATACTCTTGTGATTAAATACTATAAGAAAAAAAGTCTAACTAAATCGCCTTCCAGTTTCTTGCTGCATAAAGTAGATTGCGGCAGGCATCGCTGCGACGACGATGATTCAAACCCCGCTCCCGCGAATACGTCCACCATCGGTGGCGGCGCCACCCTGCGGACCTTTCTCGACACCACCAACTCCGAGTCGGATTTGGCGCGGATCTCCGAGAGAGAGAGGGGAGGGAAGCTGAGATCTGGTGCGTGAGATGGGTAAAAGGGCAAATTAGGTATACCGCCTAATTAATGGCCATATTTTGTAGTTTGAAGATTAGTGGCCAAAATTTGAGTTTTGATCTTCATTATGGCTAGCCGACCACATTGTTTCAAAATAAAATATAAAGAGACTATTTTCTCGAATTTTAATAAATCATAAAATAATAAATATAATAATAATAATAATAATAGTAATAATAATAATAATAATAATAATAATAATAATAATAATAATAATAATAATAATAATAATAATAATAATAATAATAATAATAATTGTTAGGTCCGGGGGGGGGTCTCGAATAGGTGTATGGGGGGGGGGAATACACCTATAGGCTATTTTTGACTATCTACCGACCTCAATCAGAGGGATCTCAGTCAGAGATAGAAAAGAAACTTTGCATTCAAACCAGACACCTGTTTAACCGAAATTAGTTTTGACCAACAGGGTTGACGACTGATACTGAAAGCTCTTCAGTAAAGAGTTATCAGTTAAGTTACTAGAACTTAACTGATCCACGTAAGGGCTTCAGTCGTGTTTGCAACGATAGAGATGATATCTCTCTTCCTTACTATCAGAGGATAGTTCAGTCAGATTGATATCACACGCAGCGGAAATTAAACTTAGTTTCGAATAGCCTCAGTGGAGCAGATAGTTGGATTAGGGTTTCTCTTTGCTGTTAGTCAGTGTTCAGTTTTATCAATTGAAATAGCACAGTTATGAATGTAAAACTGAAAGCTGTAAATAACACAGAGACTTTTACGTGGTTCGGAAAAACTCTTTCCTACATCCACGGCTGGTTGATCAGACCAACAATCCACTCCGCAAGTGCTTGCCTGGTGCACTGCAAACCGTAAACTGAAGATAAACTCTCTTCAGCACCTACACACCTCGCGTAGGGTTTCCCCACCTACACACCTCGCGTAGGATTTCAGCACCTACACAACTCGCGTAGGATTTTCCTGCTAAGCACACCTCGTGCTCAGACTTCCCTTTCAGAGTTCAGAGTACCTTCCTAAACTCCGAGTCACTCAAACACTCTTATGGGGGAGAGGTTTAAACGAGTGCCAACTATACTTACAAAGAACAAGTTCTTTGAAGCAAGTTTGACCTTTGGCTTCTGGGTACACAGATATATGCCTAGGGTCTAAGAGAACGTATGTAATCAGCAGTGACTGATTTTTGCTTTGGAATTCTCTTCTTCGATTCAAGCTTTGAGCGGTTAAGCTTTAGGCTGAGTAGCTATTTCGTCAGAGCTTCAGCTTATGTCGTTGAATCGGTGAAGATTGAAGTGATCCTCGAGCGCTATTTATAGGAGAACTCTTGAATAGATCCGTTGGCGTAAATCGTCCTCAAGATTTCTTCCGTTGGAGAGCAATTCGATTTTGGGCTGAGGCTTCAATCTTCGAGGTTCCTTGTCTGTGTGGAAACGGCTCTCTTTGAAGGACAGGAGATGTGACATCTCTGAAAAGTAGCCACCAGATAGGAATGACCTCTGCAGAGATAAGATATTGAGATATTTCTGCATTTAATGCGGCTGTACTTTGAGCGTACGTGGCTTCCTCTGAACGTTGGAAGATCAGTCCTAGGAGGAATGTTCAACTGATACTTGACTTTAGTATCAGTCTATGGCGCGCATTAAATAATCAATCTTCAACTGATTCTTCAACTGACACTTCAGTTGGTAACTCCAGTCTTCATTCTTCAGTCTTCATTCTTCAGTCTTCAGTCTTCAGTCTTCGACACCGCAACTAAACTAGAAACGAACTCTAACACTTGAGTTCAAAACGATTCTAGTCTATTACATTTAAGTCCTATGAATTTTGGTATCATCAAAACAAGGGTTAGGATATTCCACAAGGTTCCCAACAATTTCCCCCTTTTTGATGATGCCAAAACCACACAGCAGTTCTAGACAATAAAAAAACTGAGCTCTCAGTACAAGTTCTAGACAAGGAGAGAAAACAGTTCCCCCTTAACAATAGAACCTAAACAACTTGTACTTAGAGCAAGAACGAAAACAGTTCTAAACACAGAACTTAAAGAAGACAGAAAAACCATAAATCAGAGCCTGGACAAAGAGTCATTGTCTTCAGGGTGAGATCAATAAGAAGTTTATTTCATTAAAAAGACTAATAAGCCATCAGTCGAGGAACAGAGCAAGACTTACATTGGAGTAACAAGAAAAACAAGAAAACATCATGGATAAACCATGGACTCCAGCAGTCTGCTTGGCTGCGCCTTGAACTTCTTGATCTTCATCTTCTGTCTTCGTGTCTTCATGTTCCTAAGCTTGTTCCACTCTCACTTGTGTTCCGTTGAATGGAGGTCTCTTCCTCTTGGCGTATCTTCCTCATGATCATCGGATGAAGGATGATCATGTTGCTTAACCTACTTAAGTCCATTAGATTGTTCTTCTTTCCCCCTTTTTGGCAACATCAAAAAGAAGGATGAACAAAAGAAAGAAGCACATAACATGCGAAGGTAAGTTCGCATGAGGAAGATATTGGGGTTATGGGGATGCAGAAGGCGAAGGCTTAGAAGGAGGTTAGGAAGAAGAAAGAAATGACGAGGAAGAAAAGAAGAGAAGCAGAGGGTTTGAGAGATGAGGGGTTGTCAAAACAGAGGAGATTGTGAGGGTCTCCCTGTTGACATAGCGCCGGTTGACAATGAGTTCCATCTCATTGTTGTTGCTCCGCATCGGTTCTCCACAAAGAGCAAGAAGCTTTTCGGTGAAGACGATGAAGTCTGTCCTATTTCAGACATGTACTTCAAGCCGATGCACCGAGCATGAGGATGGAAGACACTCGCTTCGCTGGATACAAGTGAGGGTAGAGCAAACTTTGACGCCGGAGAGACGTTGAGATCCAGTGGAAGGGTCCGGTGAAGACCAAGACTATGAGTGTCATTCTTCCACTCCATGACTTTGCAGTCATAGATTTCTCCTTTAGTCGGAACAATTTTTCTCTGCAACTTTGGAAAAAAAATTGAAACTTTTTCTCACAGTGAAGGCTGTGGAGAGTTGTTAGTTGATGCAGAAGAATCGTGAAGACAGCTTGGTGTATAAATAGACAAGATGTGAACCATGAAGAAGATGAAAAGATTTTTCGAAAACTGTGCCTAAAATGCAATTGAAGAAAAATTTCGCGTCCGCCGTCACTGCGAGGGACTTTGAAAGGCATCATTACATATGTCATGTCAATGAGCGTTTCAAGAAATTTTATTGCAGAGGCAAAAAGGTTGGAAGGATTTTTGGCAAAAAGATTAAGACAAGTTCAATCAAAACAGATTTTCTCTTTTATAAAAATCTTGTCCTTTTCGGATATTCCATTTTCCAACAATTCCAACAATCAGTTAAAGTTTTTGAAAGAAACTGATCAGTTAGAGAAAAGGTTTTGAACTAAACACTTAAAGCTCTAAACTGAAATAACTGATTTTTGAAAAGGTAAGCATTTAAAATACTTACTGATCAACTGAACATAGTAGTCAGTTGATACCACGTGATCCTGGTTGAATCATCAGGATGACTTCTTCTTCAGATGAGCATTTGGACTTCATTGCTTTCCACGTCGGCGATCGTAGAAGCAGCAGTTGGTTGACCACCAGTCAGCATGACTGTTTGAGAAAATCTTCAAACACAGCATCACTCTTCAGGGTTGATGAGGCCGATCTTTGCACATAGATCATTGAACCTCTCTTCTGGAAGAGCCTTGGTCAGCAGGTCCGCTCTCTGAATGGCAGTGGGAATCCATTCCACAGAGATATTCTTCTTTTCGACATGATCACGAATGAAGTGATGTCGAATCTCAATATGTTTGACTTTGGTGTGATGAACTGGATTCTGGGAGATTGCAATAGCACTGGAGCTGTCGCAATAGATAGGAACTTCCTTTTCCTCGGTCCCATAGTCCTTTAGTTGATGGACTAACCACAGGATTTGTGAGCAGCAGCTTCCGGCAGCAACATATTCAGCTTCAGTTGTAGAGGTGGCGACTGTAGTCTGCTTCTTTGAAAACCAAGAGATGAGCTTGTTGCCTAGGAATTGACATGTTCCGGAGGTTGATTTGCGATCAAGCTTGCATCCACCGAAGTCGGAGTCTGAAAATCCGGTGAGCTTGATGTCGTCGTCTGCTGGGTACCACAATCCTAAATTGGGTGTGCCCTTGAGATATCTCAGAATCCGCTTAGCTGCATCCAAATGAGCTTCCTTAGGATCTGATTGATATCTTGCACAAACCCCGACTGCAAATGCGATATCTGGTCTGCTCGCAGTCAAATACAGCAAAGATCCAATGATTTCTCTGTACTTCTTCGAAGAGACAGAGCTTCCTTCTGAACCTGGATCGACTTTCCAGTTTGTGTTCATTGGGATCTTGACTGATTTCATGTGCTGAATACCGAACTTAGCTATCAGCTCCTTGGCATACTTGGACTGACTGATCAGTATTCCTTCTTTGGTCTGCTTGACTTGCAATCCGAGAAAGAAATTCATTTATCCCATCATGGACATTTGGAATTTGTTCGTCATGATGTCAGCAAACTTATTGCACATGCGTTCGGATTTGGATCCGAAGATTATGTCATCGACATAAATTTGAACAAGCAAGAGATCTTCTCATTCTTTGAGAGTGAACAAAGTTCTGTCCACAGATCCCTTTTTGAAGCCTTGTTCAACCAGATACTCCGAGAGAGTATCATACCACGCTCTTGGTGCTTGCTTCAACCCATAGAGCGCTTTCTTCAGCTTGTACACCTTTTCTGGTCCAGCAACCTCAAATCCAGGAGGTTGTTCTACATAGACTTCATCTGTGAGCACTCCATTAAGAAATGCACACTTGACATCCATTTGGTGTACCTTGAAACCTTTGTGAGCTGCGAAGGCTAAGAAGAGTCTGACTGCTTCCAATCTGGCAACTGGGGCGAATGTCTCGTCGTAGTCGATTCCTTCTTCTTGACTATATCCTTTAGCCACAAGCCTTGCTTTGTTTCTCACAACGTTTCCTTCTTCGTCTTCCTTGTTATTGAAAATCCATTTCAAGCCAATCACCTTTGCATCGTCTGGTCGATCCACAAGCTCCCAAACTGAATTCCGGTTGAATTCATTGAGTTCCTCTAGCATTGCGATGACCCATTCAGTGGACTTCAGAGCTTCTTCAATATCCTTGGGCTCTGTAGTTGATAAGAAACAGCTGAAATTCTTATCTTCGTTGATGCAGTTCTGGTTGATGTCGAAGACGAGGTTGCACATTGATCTCCGAGTCTTGACGCCATCTGATGGTTCTCCAATGATGTTCTCCTTAGAGTGGAGTTCAAACCATCTTCGATACTTCTTGATCTCTTCAGGGGATGGTGGAGCTTCTTTGGTTAGAATAGCTCTGGGATGTTGAGCACCTTCTGGAGCAGGGGTGAGTTGAGCTGGGGCGGCTTCTGCGCGTTCAACTTGAACTTCAGCAACTGGAGTTCCCCCTTGACTGATGCCATCTGTATTGGCTCCAGTCTGGACTTCAGACCGTTGGTTGATCTGCCAGGTCCCCACACCAAGACAGTAGAGGGCTCGACAGTGTGGATTTCAGCTTTGGAACCTTCAGCGATCTGAACACCCTTTTCAGCATCTTGTTCCCTGAAACCATCTGTAGACTCATCAAAGATCACATGAGGTGTTTCTTCTACACAAAGAGTTTGAGTATTGAACACTCGATAGGCTTTGCTTGAACGTTCTGTTCCAGAGTATCCAAGGAAGACTCCTGGATCAGCCTTGCTATCGAAGGTGTTCAACCTCTTCTTATCATTGTTGTGTATGAAACACTTAGAACCGAGAGCATGAAAGTAGGCAATCGATGGCTTTCTGTTCTTCCATAACTCGTATGGAGTTCTTCCATGTCTCTGAGTGAGGAAGGAGCGATTCTGCGTGTAGCATGCGTTGTTGACTGCTTCGGCCCAAAACTTTAAGGGAAGTTTTGACTCGGCTAGCATCGTCCTGGCTGCTTCCTTTAGAGACCGGTTTCTTCTTTCTGCGACTCCATTCTGCTGGGGAGTTCTTGCTGCAGAAGTTTGATGACTGATTCCTTGTTCATCACAATACTTACTAATGACAGTATTGAGGAACTCAGTCCCACGATCTGATCTGATGCTGATGATGTTGACTTCTTTTTCAACGCTCAGTCTTCTCAGCAGCTTTGGCAGTTCCTCCAGTGTCTCCTTCTTTTTGAAGAGAAAGATAACCCAAGTATATCGTGAATAATCATCCACAACTACCAAGGTGTACTTCCTACCGTTGTAGCTTCCTGGAGTGATCGGGCCAAACAGATCCATGTGAAGTAGATGCAGAATCCTTCCAGAGGAGTGTCCTGTCTTTGACTTGAATGACGTCCGCGTCTGCTTTCCTCTGAGGCATGCTTCACATTCTTGCTTCTTCTGGAATACAATAGAAGGAAGACCTTCTACCAGTTGATGTTTAGCAAGTTTGTTAATCGTCTTGAAGTTGAGATGGTTGAGTCTCTTGTGCCATAGCCAATTGAGCTCCGAGCTGCTCTTGCTGATGAGGCACGTTTCTGCTGGGCTGTCTTCCCAAGAAACGACGTAGAGACTCCCTTGTCTGAATCCCTTCAGAACCACCTTCTTCTGATTGTTTCTAACAGTGAATTCATCCTTTTTGATTTTCACTGTGAAACCACTGTCACAAAATTGACTCACAGACAACAGATTATGTTTAAGACCAGAAACAAAGCTAACATTACTGATATTGGCGTTACCCAGGTTGAGCACACCGTAGCCTTTTGTTTCTCCAATCGAGTTATCTCCGAATGCAACTTTGGATCCAGCTTTCTCAACATACTGGGATAGATATTCTTTGTAGCCCGTCATATGCTTTGAACAGCCACTGTCCAGATACCACGTTCTGATTGAAGCTTTGGCCTCTTCCTTCTTTTTATGTTTCCTGACATTAACCTGCAAGGAAGAGTTGCTTCAGGCACCCAATCAAGCTTTGGGTCCTTCAATGTTAGTTCGAGTTCCCTTTGGAACCCAAATCTGCTTCAGAATTGGTCTGGCTGATCTTTTGCGCATTTTTGGATGTCTGATCGATGTCGTTGGCGCTTCAGGTGGCACATGAGCATTCTTCTGTTGAGAAATCCTTTTGAAGGCCTCACTCTTGTAGCAGTTCTGTCTGATGAGTGGTTGAGGTCTTCTTTGCTCGGCGAAGTATCTTCCTTGAGATACTTTAGTCTTTGCAGACTTATGGAGATTTGTCTGACGTCCAGTGGTTTGTCGTCGAGGAAGTGGCATGGCTCGACTGGACTCAGCATTGCTTGATCTCCATGGATGTTGTTCCTTCTGAAACTGAACTGAGGATGTCAGTTTCTGATTGATGTGGCCTTTCTTCCCCATGGATTGATGAGGAAGATTCTTCTTGGCTCCTGATGTTCCTTCCCGGATCTTTGACTGAAATCTGCTTTCCAGCCTTTTCAATAAGATGATCTGGTTGGGAGTCTCCTTAGCTCGTCTGTAGCTTCGTGGAGGTGGAACATTTGATCTGGCCATCAGTCTGCGCTTGTGAACTTCATCCATATCATGGTCTCTTGATTCTTCTGAGGTTGTGATTTCAGAAGGATCATTCTTAGAGATGATCATGATATCCTTTCCTTTGGCAGCTGCAACCTTTCCTCCGATGCTGTTGACCAGTCCTTTCGATGGAAAGTTGCTCATCATGGGAGACTGCATCATGCAGTTCTTGACTGTTTCTTCCAGCTTGTGATTGAGCCTCTTGATTTCATGAGATGCTCTTTCACCTTCTGAGTTGGAGACTCTGAGCTCTTCTTCCAGTCGGCTGTTCTCCATGATTAGCTGATCAAGACAAGTTTCATCCGGAAAGTAGATGATTGTCTGATGTTTAGCTCGTTCATCATTGATCTGCTTGTCCATTTTCTGATTCTGCTTGAGGAGATCTTCGAACATTTTCCTCAGCTGACAGTGATCAGTCAGGAGCTGATCAAACTCGTCAGTTTCAAAGGATGAGCTATCTCCAGATTCTGAGTGGTCTCCTCAAAGCATCAGGAAGTTATCAGTATATGGAGTTTTTGTGAGAGATTTTACCTCTGAGCCATTCATTCCATTGTCGTAGCTGTTGTTAGCTACACTTTCTGATTCGTTGGCCATCAGGGCTCGGCTCTCATCATCTGAGCTGGAACTGTCGAAGTCGGATGATTCTGATGTGTCGTTGGAAGAATCAGCATCATCAGCAACCATCACTTTCTTCTTCGAAGATCTGCGATCTTTCTTCGCTTTCAGTTCCCTGCGCTCAGCTGGAGTCAAATCAGGGCATTCATGTCGAAAGTGCCCTTTCTTTCTACATCCAAAACATTCCAATTCTTTGATGTCGTAAGCGGCTGACTTCTTTTCTCCGCTTCGATCTGTGGAATGTCTGGAGTCCCCTTCTCTTTCTTTTCCCTTGAAGTGCTGCTTGTGGAACCTTTTGTACTTCCGGAACTTGGACTCCATCTTGTTGAATCTGTCAGTCAACAAGGCATATTGACTGAAGAAGTCCTCAGGGTTGAGTTTCGTTGGCTCCTTGATCTGCTTCTTGCCTTCTCTGGTCGAGGCCTTTAGTGCAACTCCTCTTGAGGTTGATGGACCATCTTCGTCTGATCCTCCAGCCTTCTTGTTACCAAGTTTTCTCAGAAGGTCGAACTCATTTGCCATGAGATCGGAGAAAAGCTTGTTTGTCGGGAGCTGACTGAATCCTGGCTTATGCTGATGAGCGACTGAGTAGATCTGCCATTCTCCACGTGGCAGTGCTCGAAGAATCTTCAGGTTGATTTCTCGTTGAGTGTATTTGTCTTTGGAAATGGATTGAACTTCATTCAATATAAGATTGAATCTTTGTTCCATTTCCTCGACAGATTCATTCTTGAGCATGAGGAAGGAGTCGAATTTCTGGCAAGCTATGGATAGCTTATTCTCCTTGATTTCCTCAGAACCTACGCACATTCTTTCCAGAATGTCCCACTTCTCCTTTGTTGTTCTGCACTTGATGATCTTCATGACATGCTTGTCGGGAACGGTGCCGGAGATGATGCTTTTGGCGAGGTTATCTAACTCATCTTGCTTCATTTCTTCTGTGGTGAAGTCTGCCTTTGACTTGGGCTGGTCCTCATCGTAAGGTTCCTGACGGATGTCATTAGGAACCCTTTTTACAGTTTCGGTGATGATGATCGGACCGCTGGTGATGACTTCCCACATTCTGCAATGTTGGGCGGTGAGGAAGCTTTCAAGCCGAAACTTCCATATGTCGTATTTTTCAATACTAAACATAGGTAGAGAAGATAATCTGCTGTGGTTAGTCTCCATCAAAAAAGAGAGAACAGACAACAGCAGATAGAGCAAATAGCAAGCACAAAAATAAAAAAGAGTAAAACTTCTTCGAGACCTTTAAGAAGAAGGATCTAGTTCAAGTAGGAACTAGTCAGAGACAGATAGTTCTTGCGAACAACCTGCTCTGATACCAATTGTTAGGTCCGGGGGGGTCTCGAATAGGTGTATGGGGGGAATACACCTATAGGCTATTTTTGACTATCTACCGACCTCAATCAGAGGGATCTCAGTCAGAGATAGAAAAGAAACTTTGCATGCAAACCAGACACCTGTTTAACCGAAATTAGTTTTGACCAACAGGGTTGACGACTGATACTGAAAGCTCTTCAGTAAAGAGTTATCAGTTAAGTCACTAGAACTTAACTGATCCACGTAAGGGCTTCAGTCGTGTTTGCAAAGATGAAGATGATATCTCTCTTCCTTACTATCAGAGGATAGTGAGTCAGATTGATATCATACGCAGCGGAAATTAAACTTAGTTTCGAATAGCCTCAGTGGAGCAGATAGTTGGATTCGGGTTTCTCTTTGCTGTTAGTCAGTGTTCAGTTTTATCAATTGAAATAGCACAGTTATGAATGTAAAACTGAAAGCTGTAAATAACACAGAGACTTTTACGTAGTTCGGAAAAACTCTTTCCTACATCCACGGCTGGTTGATCAGACCAACAATCCACTCCGCAAGTGCTTGCCTGGTGCACTGCAAACCGTAAACTGAAGATAAACTCTCTTCAGCACCTACACACCTCGCGTAGGGTTTCCCCACCTACACACCTCGCGTAGGATTTCAGCACCTACACAACTCGCGTAGGATTTCCCTGCTAAGCACACCTCGTGCTCAGACTTCCCTTTCAGAGTTCAGAGTACCTTCCTGAACTCCGAGTCACTCAAACACTCTTATGGGGGACAGGTTTAAACGAGTGCCAACTATACTTACAAAGAACAAGTTCTTTGAAGCAAGTTTGACCTTTGGCTTCTGGGTACACAGATATATGCCTAGGGTCTAAGAGAATGTATGTAATCAGCAGTGACTGATTTTGGCTTTGGAATTCTCTTCTTCGATTCAAGCTTTGAGCGGTTAAGCTTTAGGCTGAGTAACTATTTCGGCAGAGCTTCAGCTTATGTCGTTGAATCGGTGAAGATTGAAGTGATCCTCGAGCGCTATTTGTAGGAGAACTTTTGAATAGATCCGTTGGCGTAAATCGTCCTCAAGATTTCTTCCGTTGGAGAGCAATTCAAATTTGGGCTGAGGCTTCAATCTTCGAGGTTCCTTGTCTGTGTGGAAACGGCTCTCTTTGAAGGACAGGAGATGTGACATCTCTGAAAAGTAGCCACCAGATAGGAATGACCTCTGCAGAGATAAGATATTGAGATATCTCTGCATTTAATGCGGCTGTACTTTGAGCGTACGTGGCTTCCTCTGAACGTTGGAAGATCAGTCCTAGGAGGAATGTTCAACTGATACTTGACTTTAGTATCAGTCTATGGCGCGCATTAAATAATTAGTCTTCAACTGATTCTTCAACTGACACTTCAGTTGGTAACTCCAGTCTTCAGTCTTCAGTCTTCATTCTTCAGTCTTTAGTCTTCAGTCTTCGACACCGCAACTAAACTAGAAACGAACTCTAACACTTGAGTTCAAAACGATTCTAGTCTATTACATTTAAGTCCTATGAATTTTGGTATCATCAAAACAAGGGTTAGGATATTCCACAAGGTTCCCAACAATAATAATAATAAAAAAAAATGTGGGATGTTACAGACTTGGCACAAATCGTATGAAATTACATATTCATACAATTTGTCACAAGTGTTGCCGCGACACGAATGTTGTGAAATCGAATACTCGTACCATTCGTGTCAAAAACTTGGCGTGATAAACATTTAGACGAATGGTACAATTCGTCTCAGGTGATGGCACGACACAAATACTGCCAAATGACATATTCGTACCATTCTTGCTGATTGCTGATACAAACTACAAGGCTATATTTTTTTAATTGAAAAAAAAAATGTGCCATTTTTGTGGGACAAATGATACGAAATGATTTATTCGTGTCAATACTTGCACGACAAAACTTTGGGAAGAAAGGTGCGGAATGGTTTATGTGTACCACTTGTCCCAACGTTTGGCACGACGACCTTGGAAGGAGTGATGTGAACATGCCATTAAATATCATTCCCCTCAGGTGATGTCGAGACAAAAGTTGGAACAAATTGTACAAATCAATAAAATAACACAAATTTAAAATAACACAAATTCAAAACAAAATTTTATTCACCTTCTTTATTTAACAACAAATACAAGTATAAATCTAACAAAAATAATCATATATGCTTGAATTAAATATACAATGATTTTAAATCGATACCACCAGTTGCACCTGTGAATCCTTAATCTATGCATGTATTATAAAGAAGGCTAGATAGTATCGGTTGGCGTAAACATCCTCGAACGATGCAAAATGGCATATTTCGTACCATTCATGTTGCCTAGATGTTCGAAAAATCTATGAAAGGCTGGGATGGATGGTGACAGCGGGACTATTTGGACCATCCATACCCCCGGGTAACATGACAGATCTTCGAACGGGTGGTACAGATTAGTACCATTTCATTTCAAAGCTTCTTAGATCTACATTTTCATCTCATAATTCTCATAGATCTGGAATTCCTTGAACTGCTGGAACTTTCGAAACTCGTAGTTCACCGAATTATGTAGAGAAGTTCGTTGGAGTTTTTTTTTTTTTTTAAAATAGCAACTCAATAGCGCATAACAACGGGAGGATTAGGGACTCAGTGGTGGATACGCAGCGGGATAATTAAGGTTTCAGAGATTAAAAAAAAGTGCGAAAGTAATGAAAACAATGAGAGCCCGTTTTTTTTGTACGTACAAGAGAGAAGGTGGGGTAATCCCCAGTGGATATTTCGCACCATTAACTATAATTTATTGAAATAATGTTTGGTGGATAACTATTGATTTTCACTATCCCCAGTGGATATTTCGCACCATTAACACATTTTTAATATGTCAAAACTTTACATAATAATAACTTATTCATTTTGAATTCAGTTTTTACATGTGATATATCAAATTAAAGGCCCTTTTATTATATTTCATTCGAGATGTATATGACATATTTTATTCAAAACATAAGCAAAAAAAATGCTCTATCTACAAAATGAAAAAGAAAAAAAAAATAATGACAATTAATATGATTTTCATATATTGATTTTAAAGTTTGCATAGATTATGACATTAATTTCTCCTTAATTTACAAAAAAAAATATTGATTTGAAACAAATTTCAAATTGAAAATTCCCTTTTAATATAGCATAAATATGAGTTTCTAAAATTATTAAACAAGTACATCTTGACTTTTATTTATTCAATTACTAAAATATATGTTGAGAAAATATATTATTTTATATTCTAATATTTTAACCTTTTCATAATTGTACTTCAATATAAATAAAATTATTAAAACACATCTCATCACTTTTTTTAACAATTCTACCATAGCTCCTGATTGAACATGTCGACTTTCTTTTCTTGAGGCGTCAATTCTAAACGGCCCGATCATCGATCAATTTGAAATTGAGATAAGATAAACTAAATATCCTTGACTTGAGCTATAAATTCTCAAACTAAATTTTCAATTTAGCATCGATTTGACGACATGCAGCATTCCACCTTGAACAATCACAAAACCTTAGCGTCAACCAAATAAATAACTATCAGATGACAAGGTCTCAATACAAACACTAACAAACATCAATAATATTATAAAGGAAACAACGGCAAAAACGCTCCTAAATATATATTAACGAAAATCACATAAACCTTTATCGTTATGTTTAAATCAATTCATTATAAATAACACAAAGCTAGATTTATGGACAAAACTAAAAATTAACCTGATATGGATTATCAACTATTGTTTGATGCTAAAAATTGTGGTATGTTCATCGTCAAACATCCATGCGTACGGATCAACATCATTTTTTCAAATCATTTGACTTTAAGCCAACACAGTCTTGTCACAATCTACATTCAAAATTACCCTTTATCATCAACGATAGCGTTGTTCTTCTTAATAATTGTTATCGCAGTTATTGTCCTTATAGCTATTGATGTAATTAATTTGTCACTATGATTACAGAATCGTTAATCCTCATCGTCTTTGTTGTTGTAGTTTCGGCACAGTTGCCCTGCCGGGGCGTAAAGCAACATAACTTAATGGTTTTGAATGACTGTTTGTGATACGGACAATCTGCACTATTTTTAGGACATTAAGGATTAAATTTTACAAAACATAACAATATAGATTTATGATATTTTTTTCAAAACGTACCCAAGTAGAAATGTGATTAGGCGAAACTGGTTGGCAACTTACAAAGTGACGGCAAGACCGCTTGTAGAAGTTTCGAGCAATGAAGCAACTTCAATTACGTCTTTGACTTTTTAAGATGAGTTTCTTAAGTACATCATATAATAATAGATGATGATCCAGAAGGCATTTTGGAAACGTCAGCGTTTGAAGCTAATGATTTAGATTATATAGAGTAGTTATTCATATTACATGTATGTGAATATTAAATCATCATTAAACTCTCAAACGAACACCTTTATTCTCATCTTAATTAACTAATTTCATATAATTGATTGTTTTATATAGAGGATGAGCAGTACTGCTTCGCATCACACCGACTCAAACGCGACCTTACCAGGATCTGATGATTAGCTTGAGACCCTCGTTCCTGATACGCACGCATGCGTCAATGACCCATCCGATCTTAGCACCTGGCGGTAGGCGGATATGCTGGTTGGAAGATGGGTATGCATATATGTGTGTCAACTTAATTAAAATGCAATGATATCTTTAATTTAATATACTAATATTGAATTAAATAATTAAAAATTCAACATTCTGAGGCCGACTTACCATATCCAACGTACAGCTACTTCAAGCTTTCAGGAGTTCGTTGATCCTGACAACGTCAACTGGAAGAATTTAATATCCAACTGTTGGATTTGTATACTGAAAGCAAGAACGTTTTATGCTTGTATACAATATTTCCTAAGTTCACTATTTTATCTCCTATCTGATTGTGTTCATGATTGCATATGTATGTCCTTTATCTCTATATAAGTAGGTTATATGGTGATTAACATATCACAGAAGGTCATATAATTGGAATATACTTAAGAGATATAAATAGATCACACCCGAGATGACTCTAGGACGAGTCGTTGGTCTAGGCTGCAGTATAGATGGAAATAGTTTGTCTTGACTATTTGTCTATACTAGTACGTCAAAACGTATTGATAGGATCACAGTGAGATGTATTCTTCTATCTGACATAAGTGAAGAATCAAGATCTCGGTGACTTAATATAATCTTAATACTAATAAGATTTCAGATATATATGTTGATTCGTGTATCACTTTGATTTACTATGGGCGAGAGTTATATATTAATTTGAGTACTCTGTATCTTGGGTGATAGCGTTCAATATATGATATTTGATTATCTGTATTAGTACCCGTACCCGGTATAGGATAATGACATCCCCTTAAGGAGCTCAATAAGGTTTACTGCGTTAAACCCTGCAGGTTGATTAAGTTCAGGCGCAATAATAACGTTTGAGTGGTACTGCTTAAGGATTACAAAGAGATTAAGTTGTCAGAGCTTTAATTAATTAATGGATGTCGGATATTTTAAATACGGGGATTTAATAAGTCTAAATACAAGCACCGACTCATCATCGGTAATAAAGGGGTAAGTTAGTATTGATTCTCTAGTGGAATGAATTAATACTTATGAATTAATTATGATCTGGGCTGATCATAAGAATTAATTCATTAGAGGCCCATCTTTATTCCTTGTATCTGATCCCTGAACTGGCCTAAAGTCTCCTGAGCCTAGTAGGAGTAAAATTCGCCCACTACAGTTGTTGGAGCCCTAGGACTGTGTTTTGTCTTTAAATACAGATATCTGCTCTCAGAATAAGACACACAAAAATTAGGGTTTTATAGAGAGCAGTAGGGGGCGCCGATTTCTAGGTGGTCGAATTCTCTGTGGGAGTTCTCATAGTTCGTTGACCATCCAATGTTCGGAACTAAGCGGGATACAGTTCAGAAGATCTGAGCTGGAGTCAGCTTTTCGCAGGAAACCAAGTTCTGGCAGTCTCCGAAAAATAGCCATAACTTCCTCTACATAACTCAGATTGGGGTGAAACAGGTAGCCACGGAAAACACTTTCGAAGACGAAGAAGTCGTATTTCTTCTAAAAATACGATTGGAGGTTGTTTGAGGGGTCAAACAGAGAATTGAAGTTGGCTGACCTGTTCAGTGACGAATTGGGTCAGAACTGGAGTCTTTGAATCAATCGTCAACAGCCTCTGCGTTCAATTCACAAGTAAGTTATTCTAACTCCAAGGTGCAACACTTAAATTAATAGGAGCATGCTAGGTTTAATCGATGTATGGTGAATTAAGATAATCCAAAAAACGATCTTCGGGCAAATCAAGTATTAATTAAGTTTAATATTCCTACACCAACTCCATAGACATATATTACACTGAGTTCAAGGTATATTATAGTAAATATTTTAGGGTAAATATCACTTTAAGCCCCAAACTATTTTCGCACTATCAATTATATCCTGAACTATTGAAAATAATTTTTTAAACTTTGAACTATCAATTTTGTATCAATTATACCCTTTATCCATTTTTCCTCCTTTGAATTTTTAATTAGTAATGCATATAACCACGTCGTTTTATATAATATAGGTCAAGAAAAGAATTATTCTAAATACATTGTGGTATTCGGTGAGCCACGTCAAATTTTTGAAGCTAAAAAAATGAACAAATGGTACAATTGATACAAAATTGATAGTTCAAGGTTTGAAAAAATGTTTTCGATAGTTCAGGATATAATTGATAGTGCGAAAATAGTTTGAGATTTAAAGTGATATTTACCCTATTTTATTTAGATATCACTAAATTTATACTAACTTCAAATTCAAATATTTTAGAAAGCATTTACATGGGACGAGAAAGTTTACAGCTCGGATGTCATTCGCACGACATGGATCGCATTGACTAGGATTGCTGATAAAGATTTTGTACACGGGTGTAAGATTAATATTGAAATGGGGAACATCCCTAAATTCCTTCTTAAAGACATTGTCACAAAGTGAAAGCAATTTTGGGAGACGCCTGAATTCAAGGCTAAGTTGCACCAGGCGAGCAAGAATTGTCGATTCGAGCCCGATAGTCCAGGTACATGAATATGTATCCACTTTGGAAGCTCAAGTAATGATATTGATCACGCTGAGCATCTGGTGAGTTGTTGCAAACGTATTTTTCTTTGTAAAAAATAAATATTTCAGTAATATAATTTTGAACCCCTATGTTCATTATAGGCTTAATAGAAAAACAATTCTATCACAGATGCACAGTAAAATACTTTCATGGGGATACATTGTAAAAAAGGATAGTTCTACGGATGGGCACAGACTCAGGGCATAAGTTAAATAATTTTTTTATTTTAAGCATGTAATTATATTTTTATAACATTTTAAGTTGTGCGTCAGCCATCAAAATATAACATAAGATATAATGGCGAGTCGAGGAGTTACACTCTACTCAGGGATGAGATGTCACTCCAGAGAAGGTCATCTAGATTTATAGAGAGATGGTGACGCCATACCATCAAGGGCGTAGACTAGGATTGGGTATGATGTCTCAGATGTGTTTTTCTGGTTCGACAAGCACGTCTCAATTTTCTTTAGTTGTATTCTCCGCTCGGAGTTAGAGCGGACATAGCCGTGGGAGGATGCTTTATAGACTGAGGTGAAGGATCAACGTTGGAGGGATGCAGAAATAGAAACTTGACAGTTGGAGATGCAACAACATCTCGCTCAAATTATGCACTCTTCCAGTCATCCTCGGGCTGGTGGAGTGTTCCCCCGTCCCTCAC
This sequence comes from Salvia miltiorrhiza, assembly GCF_028751815.1. Lineage (NCBI taxonomy): Eukaryota > Viridiplantae > Streptophyta > Magnoliopsida > Lamiales > Lamiaceae > Salvia > Salvia miltiorrhiza. The sequence goes on from NC_080391.1 coordinate 46,584,531, forward strand.
CCCCACCCTAGATACATGATTTGTACGTACTTATTATATATTGTTATTAGTTTGTTCTTATTGAGATGTTTATGAATTTACTACAATAACATGTATCTATTGAGACAGTTTTATTAGTTTGTATTTATTATAATGTTGTATTTTAGGTAGATTGGAAACTAGTATTATTAGAAAACAAAAAAAAGATTATATAAAACGATGGCCTGAGACCAAAAAAAAAATCCCTCATTCCTACTAAAGATGGCTCATTTTTCATTTTGGGTTGGCCCGCTAAAGATGACTCATTTCCATAAAAGATAATATTTAACTTTTGAAAAGCTGTGAACACTATCACTTTTATCCAATTTACTCATTCTCCTTAATCCCCGTGTCGAAAAGAAGTGAATCATGTTTAGTGAGACGAATGAAGTATATATTTAACAACGCCTTTACTACGGATTATATATATATATATATATATATATGAAAAATTAATGACAACTTTACAACGGAATGTAAAAAAAATAAAAAATATTACATAATTTACGATGTTTGTACAATGGAATGCAAACATAAAAATAAAAAGATAATACATGATTAACTACGCCTTTACGACGGAATATATATATATATATATATATATATATATAGGGGTGGACTAGAATAAAAACACATTTTTTGTATAAACTATAAACGAATTAAAATGTATGACTTCTATGTAGAACACGTATCAATTGTGTAACTGTATGAATTGCGAAAAAATAATTTTTTTGCTACCTTTGGGATTCGAACTTAGGACCTGAATTCATCCAACAAGGTGATGAATCAACCGTACATCTTAATGATCTAAGGGCTAAAAATTGTTCATATTTTATACAAAAAAATGTGTTTTTATTCTAGCCCTCCCCTATATATATATATATATATATATATATATATATAGCTATGACTTTATGACGAAAAATAAAAACATATATTAACGATGTTAACGTGGTCCTCGTTAAGGTTTACATCGCTATTTTCATTGTTAATGAGTCGTTAAATTTAACAACTATGTGTTGTCGTCGTAGGTGAACAATATGACCAAGCATAAGATGACGCCTGCTATGTCGTCGTTAATTTTGAATTTTCCATCGTGAATGGTGATTTTCTGCGGTTTAACTATGAAATATTCCGTCGTTAATTTTGAATTTTTTTAGTACATGGAGGATTATTTTTGCCCCTTCTCCTTATTACAAATACGTAAGCAACTATAAATTAAAGTTCAAATATAGACATCGTTTGAAGAATCATGACCGGTAGACCATCTAACACAAAATCTTCTGAACTATATATTTTTTAATCCCTTTGCACACTTCACACTTCACACTTCACACTTCACACTTCACACTTCACATACATATATATATACATTCATTTTCAAAGCTTATACGTCTTCTTTTGAACCACCATAGTCCATATAGATGAAGGATGACACATAATTTTCGAGTTCGAACTTTTAAAAATTCATGCAAAGTTAAATTCGATTTATTTTTCACCTCTATTTTCCTTTTTCCCGTTCTCTATTTAAGACAAAAACATTCGAACACAACAATTATTGCTTAACTTTTACTTAAAATCTCTTATCCATTTAAAACGAGTCACAAACATGCAAGGGCGACTGTTAGGAAGATTGCATGTTTATGAGGTTGACAATTCAACCAAACTACATAGCTGGATTTAGCATAATACAAAATTCATTTATTTATATATTTATTTAGGTCTATGTAGCTATGATTGACATATGGTTGGACAGGAAACACAAAAGTTTGATTATTAATTGTGATGGGGTCACAAAAATATTATTGTAACCACTTTTATCCGGCACAAAGTGAGCCGGTTTCTTTTGAATGTATGTTCCCGGACACACAACTTTTCTCACCCACATACTTAAAATGACAATATAATTGTGTTTTATTTATTTCTTATCTGGAAATACTTTAAGACCATATAATTAATACTCCCTTCGTCAAAAATATGACACAATTATTATATTGGGTGTTGGCAAAGATTATACCACTTTCTTTTTAAGACAATGGTCTCATCCCATCATCCACTTTTATATTTTATCATTACAAACACTCTTTATTTACGAAAAAACTCATCTCAAATTCAATCTCAACCACACATCTCATAAAGTAGTGGGAACCTTTCTCCACTACATCAAAATCATCACTAATTTTATTAAATCTCGTGCCCTGCCAAAGTGTCATACTTTTGGCGGACGGAGGGAGTATGTTCGATTTCTTTCTTTTACAAATATTTATGCGAAACGATTTTATAGATCCGCAAAAATTTGGATGAGATCAACCTCATTCAAGAGACTGATTGGAGTGAAGTTGGGCCGCCGGTCAGGTCGTCGAGGGGTGGGTTTGGGTGCGGGTAGGGGCAGAGGAGAGTACGGATCGGAGAAAGCTGAGTGTGGATCACGCGTCACAGTTGGTTGAAAAACATAAATGATTCAAAGTAATTATTATTCTGATGAAAAGTAATAATCGACATGAAAAAAATAATATTTGTAAAACGTTACTTTCTTCACGATAATTATTATTTTTACTCACGAGAATTTGTACTTTTAATATATTATTTGGTCATGTAACTATTATCGTAAGACAAAAATAACCACTGAATGAAGAAAAATAATGTTTTGATAAATGTTATAATGCGAGAACTTGTAGTACTTTTAGTTTATTTGGTCATTTATAATAGCGTTAGTGTCATTTCCATATAATGTCATTTGTAAAACATAATAGTGTCATTTTCATATACATAGTGTCATTTTTCGATACATTAAATATATCATTTACTAAGAAAAATAGTGTCATTTAGATATATTAAAAATGTCATTTACTAAAAAATAGTGTTATTTAATTTAAAAAATGTAATTTTTAGATATATTAAAAATGTTATTTACTTAGTGTTATTTAGATATATTTAAAAGTGTCATTTGTAATATAAATATTGTTTCATTTATTAAAGCAAATAATATTTTTTTATTAAGCAAAATTGTGTCAAAGAAAAAAACAAAAAAAGAAAGAGAAGAAGAAAAAGAAACTGAAAACTAAAAAGAACAAAAAAAAAAGAATAAAAAAACGAAAAAAGAAAAAGAAAAAAGAAGAACAAAATAAATGAAGTGCCTTAATTCACCAAAATGCGCCTGAATAAAAATAAAGGAAGTGGGAATGCTCCTGCTTAGAATCGAACGCGCAACCTTTGAAATTAAAGGAAAGGGTTCGAACCGCCTGAGCTGATTGCTCAGTTGATTAACTTTCTAAGCCCTTAGTTAATATACTATCTTTACGGATCCGGGTCAAATTTGACCCGAGTATACAATACACCTGGGTGTACACAAGATCACCCTCTCGGTGAGAACCGGATGAGACTGATCTCAAACCGACTTTTATAGATCATAAAATTCGTAAAGCCAAAGATTTAGGTCATATCACAAAAATAATATACATAATAGGAAATAAATACCTCGCAAACGACAAATAGTAGTCTTACTTTTTTTTTTTTTTTATGTTTAAAAGTACGGATACCAGTCTTGAAAATCAAAACATATAAACATTTTGCAATTACAGCATATTTATGTAATTGTTTCAATTATAATAATGTATTTAATTATTTTGCAATTACAACATCTTCAAAAATTACGCCGACAAAAAAATACAATATTTCATTGAATATTTTAAGAGTGTAAATACTCCACATGTGTAACCGTGTATAAATTGACCATTAATATTGGAGATGGAAAATAATGTAGATTATTCCCATCAAAATATAGTGAATTTTGTACTCCCTCCGTCCCATTAGAATTGGCACACTTGCCTTTTTTGTTTGTCCTACTAGAATTGGCACTTTCCTAAAATAGTATGTGGTTCCTAAAAACGAGTTTTCAAGCGTTGTATATACAAAAAAAGTGCTGGTATATGACGTTTTTTCATAAAAAATACTATCGTGTATGCAATGTTATGTATATTTATTTTTTCAATAGTGTGTGTATGTGTGATTTTTTGGTTTTGATTCTTTTATAAATTAATACTATTGTGTTACAATGGACTCAAACTCAAGACCTTTAACTTTAATCATTAAACATAATGAGATTAATATAGTTCATCGAAAAATAAAATGCATTCGTATATCGGCGAATTCGTTTAAGAAAGGGGCAAATTTGAAGTGATTTTTACTCTGAACATAGAAAAGAGTTGGCCTCCTGTAAATGTATGAAAAAGACAGGTCAGGTTAGGCTGGGGCGTGGGTCGGATCAGGCTGGGCGTGGATTGGGCGGGTTGGGCGCGGGATCGCGCAAGCAGGCTGGACGGGCTGGGCGCGCGCGGTCTTGAACCTGAAGAAATGTAATGTTTCGAAACATTACCTTTCTTAATATCAATGATTATTTTTTCTTACGATAATGATTATTTTTCTTAGAATAATGATTAATTGACCAAATAGTTAAAAATACAAGTTCTCATGACTAAAATAAACATTACTTTTTTCGTATTAATAGTTATTTTTTTTTTATTTTTTTTCTATGTTATATCAAAGTAATTATTATTATGATGAAAAGTAATTTTCGACATTAATAAAGGTAATATTTTTGAAACATTACCTTTCATCGTATTAATAGTTAGTTTTTCTTACGGCGATAATTACTTGAATGATTACTTGATTTTTTTTCTGTATTTTTTTTTAATCTTTCTGTATTTTATTTATTTCTATGTTATTTCAAAGTAATTATTATTATGATGAAAAATAATTATCGACATGACGAAATGTAATATTTTTGAAACATTACCTTTCATTATATCAATAGTTACTTTTTTTTGATAAATTTACAATATTAAATAAAGAAATTAAAAGGCAACGCCACAGGGGACTCGAACCCAAGACCTTTGGCCTTAGGAATTAACCCATTACCGCTTCGTCAACCCACGCACACAAGTTTTCTAACGAGTAAAAAATTACATTACTTTTATTCATATCAATAATTACTTTTTCTTGCTACAATAATTTTTTTTTTGTTCGAAAAATAAAACTTATTAAAAGGAGGTAGGCATCAAAAATGCCCAAATCAAGTACACAAGACCTTCGAGATGTCTTTAGAACATCATGTTAAGAAGGTATCCTTCCACTCTGATGAGGGATAAGGTCCTCATCAGCGCAGCACACGACCCGTACTCCATATGTTACCAATATGAAAGATCTACTGCCTTAATGATTATTGCACAAAATAGGAAAACTAACAGTGCAGGACAAAGAATGGAGATCCCAGTTAGCTGCCCTCTTTGAGAGAGCAGCGCAGCGATCGGCATCCCATGAAGGAGCAGCGCAGTCATCGCCATCCCATGAAAAAGCAGCGCAGTCATCGCCACCCTACGAGAGAGCAGCGCAGCACCAGCGCTCCTTGGAGAAGGCAGCGCAGACTTCAACACCTGAAGATGCCGGCGCAAGCGAAGAATTCCCAACTACTTTCTGAAGGAGGCAAAAGCTGCAAGGCCGTTGGAGCAAGGACAATCACCAGTGATAACGACACCAAGGACGTACCGAGCATGTGCCATGAAGGAAAAGACAATCTTACCCTCTCCTCTTCATCTCTTATAAATAGCATATCTGTAATAGTAGAAGGGACCGATCTTTTCTCTCAAGTTTTTCCTGTATATTTTGGTGTTTGTAAAGAACTGTTCCATTGAAGAGTGAAAGAAGCATCCGTCCGTCTATTTCCTTCAGGTTCCGATCTATTATCAACTTTCTAGTTTAGATGTTGGTGATTCAGTGCTCCACCAACTGGCGCCGTCTGTGGGAAAAATGCTAGTTAAGGCGTGAGTTTTTGGGTGTGTCTGGAGGTTCTGTTCTTCATGTTCTTGTTCGATATAAGTGGAGATCTATGGTGTATGAGTATGCTGTGAGGAAAATTTTCAAACGTGTGTTTTGATCTAAGTTCTTTGCGTGTTATGCATGAAAAATCTTGGAAGAAGACATGAAAAATTTCCTTGACACCTACTGAGCTCGTATGATTCTTAGATCCTAATGTGTTTGTTGCAAATCTTAGCTGGGGGATGGGGTGTTCGTTCTTTAGATGAGTCTTTTCCGCTTGTAGAAGTTCACTTATCATTCGTGTGCACATGGGAACAGTTGAGTTTGGGCGAGAGTTTTTGTTGATTTGAGAGCTCTGAAATTTTACATGCATGCTCTGTTTTTACATGTTGTTGTGCATAATATCAATGTTCACTAACGTTTGTTTTCTTTGGTAACGATTACCACATAACCGAGCTCCTTATTGTCACAATGGTTTTTTTTTCTTCCTGGCGATGAAATGTGGAGATATCTTTTCTGGGTTTATTTCCCAGAAAAGCTTGATGTTCCTCATGAATATCTATGAGGAAGGGTTTTCTACACAACTTTTCTCTTCGAAGAAATCCGTACATTTGATCCGGAATGGCTCTATGGGCCGAAGTTCGTGGGCTTCTATGAATCTTTCGTTTTAAGAATCTCTCCAGGGTTTCTCTAGGGTTTTACGGGTCCCACCAGGGCAGACAATGATTCTAGGGGTTACGAGAACAGGGTTGCGCAGGCCCCCTGCGCAGCGATAATTTTTCATATGTCCTTATACTAACATGTCTATTTCCTTCAGGTACCAATCATGGGAACCGATGACCCGTACAGGAATCTGGCTAAGGATTTTGATACAGTCGCAGGAGAGTCAGGAACCGGGAAGGCTGGGATCCCTTCGACCCAAGGGATTAATTTGTCTGAACTCACACCGCCAGGTTTCACCACTTTCAACAACCCGGCCTCGGGGCCTACTGGGACTACTCCGGGAACAACACAATCTTTGATCAGAACTTCGGCACCAGAGGGTACGGTGCCTACTTCCACGCAAGGGCTCCTCAATGTCACGCTCACTGAGCAAATGCTAACGATGCTCAACTATGCCACAATCCGGCAACTGGCAGGGATGCAACCCCCCCCCCCCGTTACCCCGACAGCATTGGGAGAAGTTGAGCCTATCATACACAAGAAAACCACCACAGTACCAACCCAGGACAGGAACCACGAATTACCTAACATATCACACCCGGTCACGCAAAAAGGAATGGGAAATACCGGGGAAGGACAAGGGAAGAACAAGAGGAGGTTTGTCACTAATAGTGTCCAAATAGAGGATGTAGGCGACTCTACAAGCGGCACTACTCCACAGCGCAGTCGGGGCACCCAGAGGGAGAACACTAGACTCAAAGAGAGAGTATCATTTCTTAAAAGTCAGCTGAAGAGCCTAGAAACGGAACTGAGAGAGCATCCCCAAGAAACCGTAAGGAATGAAGTCTCCGATGAGGAAGCATATTCATCGGAAGAACAGGAGGAAGAACCTCGAAGGGAAACTCCACACAAGCGCAGGGCCATGGGCACATCTGGGGGAAGAATGAGGAATGCACCTCACCGACAAGTGCCAAGACTAAGCAATAGTCCATTCTCAGACGAGATCTTACTGGAACCCTTACCAGTGAATTATCGCCCAGTATCTCTCGATTATGATGGGACAACTGACCCGGAAGCACATATGGCACGGTTCGAGGGCCTAGCATCGTTACACCAATATGGAGAAGGCATAAAATGCCGAATTTTTGCCACCACCTTATCAGGAATGGCCCAGAGATGGTTCCACAACTTGAAAAGCAGCTCCATCTACTCTTATGGGGACTTATACCTCATGTTTATGCGACAGTTTGCTAGCTCCAAGAGAATGGGAAAGACCGCTATATCTTTGATGGATGTCAAACAGGAACCACAGGAATCGTTAAGGGAGTACGTGACAAGGTTCAACATGGCCGTGTTAGACACACCGGAGGCAGAATCATTGATCAAATGTTATGCGTTCGTTCGAGGATTAAAGCAAGGTCCCCTTTTCGACGCATTACAAATAACACCGCCTAAGGAATTCGACAACATCATGGCTATATTACCAGGATACCTACAATTGGAGGATGCCAAGGCTGCACGTAGGGCTGAAGCCGATAAACTCCGCGTGAAGAAAGGTGACAACGGGATGCATCCCGGCGAAAAACACTCTCAGAGAATACCATATAAGGGTCTGCCACCGAGAATGCCAGCCATGGCGGTCGAAACAAGGCCTCCCTCTCCGAGACCTGCGCAGCCAGACCGGCGCAACAGAACTGGGGATACACATGAGCGTCACCCTTTGGACAGACCTGCTGACGAGATTTTCCATCTTGTCAAAGATGAAGTTTGGTTCCGAGCCCCATGGAATTACACCCGCGGTGATCCCAAACCAGGGAAAAATGACCAATTATGCGAATACCATAACGCTTATGGGCACACAACCGCAAATTGCGGACACCTGATGAATCAGTTGGAGATATTGGTGAGACAAGGTCGACTAGACAGATTCGTCACTGGACCCCCGAGAGCGATGAACGGAGAACAGCACAACCGTGACCGGGGTAACCATAGGCGTGACGGGGGGAGAGAAGGAATGACCCAGACGACAGGCGGGAAAGAGAATTAAGGAATGAGGCACCAGAACGACCACCTTTCCAGAGGGAAATTCATATGATCGTTGGAGAAAACGGTATGCCTACATCAAACAGAGCGAAGAAACAACTTGTCAGGGCTGTGAGAACAGGACACTTTAACTCTAAGGTCATGGCTATCACCAGCGCAGCCAGCGAACCCACCATATCCTTTGGCCCGGAAGATGCCAGACCGTTAATGTACCCCCATGATGACGCCTTAGTCTTCTCAACAGACGTGGCTGGATGCCTGGTCTACCGAGTTTTTGTGGACTCAGGCAGCGCGGTGAACATTGTGTACTGGAACTGCTGGAAGGCCCTTGGCTCGGATGTCAATGTTGAACCAACGAATGCACCACTCTATGGATTCTCAGGAGAATCAGTAGTACCAATCGGAATGGTAGAACTGCCAGTTACCTTGGGACGATCGCAGGGTTATAAAACCAGAACAATCAGATTTTTGATCATAGACGCTCTGAAACCTACGTACAACATCATCTTGGGGCGGCCCGCGCTTAACACCTTCAAGGCAGTAGTTTCCACATTCTACCTCAAAATGAAGTTTCCGATAGACGGTGGAAGAATTGGGGAGGTGTGGGGGGATCAAGCTACATCGAAGCAATGTCATGTGCAAACACTAACTTAACAGAATGATAGTGTTGGAGACGATCCCAACACCCGAAAGCAGAAACGAAAGCAAGCAAATGTCCCGGGGGAACCTAATGATCAGAGAAATGAGAAGATGGGGATAGTCACCGCGTCAAACCCCGAACGCAGAGAAATCATGGAACTCAGAGATGGAGTTGATAAACAGCCACTCGTTTCCACGAGTGATGCATGCTTGCTCATTGAACTTTTTCCTGACAGGGAAGGATACACTACCAGAATTGGAGCGGGAATGGCACCAACCCTCCAAAAGGAAGTTACCGCATGCCTGCGCAGGAACGCGGATGTATTCGCATTCAACACTTCTGATCTTAAAGGGATAGACAGAGAGCTAGCCGAACATCGTCTTAATGTGGACCCGACGGTTAAACCAGTCAGACAGAAAACAAGACACTTTGGCGCGGAGAAGGATGCAGCTATTCGGGAACAGGTCCAAGCCCTCCTAGAGGCAGGACATATCGTGGAAATCCAATATCCCGAATGGATATCTAATGCAGTCATGGTAGAAAAGAAGGTCAAGGTGTGGAGAATGTGTGTGGACTACAGAGACCTCAACGCAGCTTGCCCTAAGGACTGTTACCCGCTCCATCGAATAGATCAACTGGTGGATGCTACTTCAGGGTGTGAACTCTTGTCCATGATGGACGCATACCAAGGATATCATCAGGTAAAGATGCATCCAGATGATGTAGCCAAAACCGCCTTCGCAGTGTGCACAGGAGTCTTCGGGTGGGAAAGCATGCCCTTCGGCCTCAAGAATGCAGGGGCCACATACCAGCGTATGATGGACAAAATTTTCAGGACGCAGCTGAGGAGAAATATCTCGGTATATGTCGACGACATGTTGGTGCGCAGCATTAAGGCCAGCTCCCACGTGGCCGATCTGGAGGAAACCTTCTCAGTAGTCCGCAAGAATAAACTCATGCTCAATCCCGCTAAGTGCACCTTCGGGGTGCAGTCAGGAAAGTTCTTGGGTTATAGGGTAACACCGGAGGGGATCGAAGTTAACAATGACAAAGTTAAAGCTATTCTGAACATGACCTCACCCAGGAATGTCAAAGAAATCCAAACACTCAACGGGCGAATTACCGCGTTGAGTCGGTTCATCTCACGCTCAGCTGAGCGAAGTCTCCCGTTCTTCAAGGTTCTACGAAAAGGAAGTCGGTTTGAATGGAGTAGTGAGTGCCAAAGAGCCTTCGAAGACCTAAAAGCTTACCTGACCAAACTACCAGTGTTGACAAAACCCTCTCCGGGGGAACCATTATACTTATACATCTCCGTGGGAGTTGAATCTCTGAGCTCAGTGCTGGTCCGGGAGGAGAATCGACAACAAAAACCAATATACTTCGTAAGCAAGGTCATCCAGGGTGCAGAGCTACGCTATACTGAGGTTGAAAAGACCGCGTACACAATCATGATCACGGCCAGAAAGTTGAGGCCATACTTCTTATCGCACAAGGTCATTGTGAGAACAATAATACCATTCAAACAAATCTTAGGGCGACCGGATCTAGTGGGGAAGATGGTGAAATGGGCCATAGAGCTCGGAGAGTACGAAGTCGAGTTTGAGCCGCGCACTACCATTAGAGCGCAGGCACTGGCGGACTTCATTCAAGAAGCAACAAGGTGGCCTATGAGGGGACCGTGGACAGCACAGGTTGATGGGTCGGTCACCAAAGAAGGGTGTGGGGTGGGAATCTACATCACCGCGCCCGAAGGAGAAATCTACCAATTCGCTATCAAGTTTGAAGATAAACTATCCAATAACGAAGCCGAATATGAAGCAGTGCTAAGGGCAGCCCACATACTTAGAGAACTCAGAGCCGACAACGCAGTGATTAAAACTGACTCTCAACTGGTGGCACAACAGTTAACAGGAGGTTACGGGATAAAAGAAGAGAGAATGAAACACTACTTTGACAAAGTCCAAGAGATTGGGAAAAAGTTTGAGAAATTTGAAATACAACAAGTGCCGAGAGAAGAAAACCAACGAGCAGACCTCCTGGCCAGAGTAGCCAGTGCAGTCGAACAAACGTGGAGCGAGGACATTACCTTGGTGTTCGAACCCAAGAGAGCGGTGGTGGCACAGGTATACAACATTGAAACCAAGGACGATTGGAGAACACCCATCATATACTATTTGAAAAATGGCAAACGAATGGAGGAGGATACCTCACGGTATGCCAAATACGAGAATTACTGCCTCATTGACGATCAGCTATACAAGAGGTCTTTCACCCATCCATTTTTGAAATGCCTGGCCCCAGAGGAGGCACGGTTTGCTTTAAAAGAGATCCACCAAGGGTGCTGCGGTAATCACGGTGGACACAGGGATTTGACAAGGAAGATAATCAGAGCAGGATTCTACTGGCCCGGAATCAGCAAAGAATCGAAAGCCTTCGTGCAAAAATGTGAAGCTTGTCAGAGACACGCTCCCAAAATCAACATACCTGGGGAGGAAATGGGGATCATGCATGCTGCGCATCCTTTCGACAAATGGGGAATCGACATTGTGGGTAAATTACCAACTGCTCCGGGAGGCAAGTGCTTCCTCATAGTTGCCGTAGACTACTTCTCCAAGTGGATCGAGGCGGAAGCTGTCACCAAAATCGATGATAACACAGTGGAAAAGTTCATATGGAAGAACATCTGTTGTCGGTATGGGGTGCCAAGGATTTTGGTCTCAGACAACGGAACCCAGTTCACGAGCAAGAAGATCGAAGATTTTTGTTCGCGGATGGACATCACACAGAAATTTGTGTTAGTCGCCCACCCTCAAGCCAATGGACAGGTAGAATTGGCAAATCGCACCATATGCGAAGGGATCAAGAAGAGACTCGAACGAAGCAAGGGACGATGGGTTGAGGAATTAGATACAGTGTTATGGGCACTTAGAACCAGTCCGAAAACCGCAACCGGAGAGGCTCCTTTCACTTTGGTATACGGGTCGAACGCTGTGGTACCTGCCGAGGTAAGGCTGGAATCTCATCGGGTTACTACCTATGACACTGCACAGAATGAGGAACTGCGCCGACTGGACTTGGATCTGATTGAGCTACATAGAGAGGAAGCACAGGTGAGGGCGGCAAAATACAAAAGTATCATCAAAGCTGGTTACGACAAGAAGGTAAAGCTGCGCAGACTTGGGAAAGGAGACTTGGTACTCAAGCGGGCAGACGCATTGAAGCCTGTAGGAAAATTTGAAGCTAACTGGGAAGGTCCTTTTGTTATCACGGAGGTCCTGGGGGGAGGAGCTTATCATCTAGCAGATCAAGGAGGGCGGCCCTTAACCAGGCCATGGAACATAAATAACCTTAAGAAATTTTACGTGTAAGCACTCTTTTTCAGTTTCCATCATGTAGACCAAACACTCTTTTTCCCACTGGGTTTTAACGAGGTTTGGGCCATGGACATCTTAATAAAATGGATTTCATGGTTTAGGGAAACCTTCTCTTACTTGCATAACACCTAAACACACACCAACACTGAACTTGTACCATCTTGAGGGCCGCTCTGCGGGGGTGTACCATCTGTGTTCCATCTTAAGGGTGTACCATCTTGAGGGCCGCTCTGCGGGGGTGTACCATCTGTGTTCCATCTTAAGGGTGTACCATCTTGAGGGCCGCTCTGCGGGGGTGTACCATCTGTGTTCCATCTTAAGGGTGTACCATCTTGAGGGCCGCTCTGCGGGGGTGTACCATCTGTGTTCCATCTTAAGGGTGTACCATCTTGAGGGCCGCTCTGCGGGGGTGTACCATCTGTGTTCCATCTTAAGGGTGTACCATCTTGAGGGCCGCTCTGCGGGGGTGTACCATCCGTGTTCCATCTTAAGGGCGTACCATCATGAGGGAAACTATTCAAGAGAAACTATCACTAAGGATCTAAAGAAAGAAAATAGCACTATCACTCAAAGGGGATAGTGGACGCGCAGATATGACTGCGCAAACCAAGGGGATAGTGGACGCGCAGATATGACTGCGCAAACCAAGGGGGTAGTGGACGCGCAGATGTGACTGTGCAAACCAAGGGGATAGTGGACGCGCAGATGTGACTGCGCAGAAAACGGGACAGCGGATGCTTAAAAGAGGGATACACAATGGCCGCACAAATGACAGAAAGATAGAGAGCTAAAATCTTAAAACAAAATTCTTCATAGTTGCTTACATACATTTTTCCCAACACATAAGTACTCAACAGAATTCTGATCATATTCATAATTAGTCAGATTTCAACAACGAGCCTTTTACAGAGAAGTAGGAAGTCATGAAGATAAACACGAAATATGGTTATATAAAATAAAATAACACCATCCAGAGCATTCAAAGAAAATCAAACCATACGATTATATAAAATGGGTTCAAGAGAAACTTTACAATTGGGATAATGTCTACAAAAAGAACAATCTTTTTACAAACAAAAGAAACATAGAAGGGAGTTGGTCAGTCAAGGCGTTGGGGAGAAGAAGGAGGATCCACGATGAACTCCTCAACAGGGGGATCTTCAACAAAGGCAGGCTGCGCAATCTCCTCGATCACCGGATCCGTCACCACCGGCAGATGAAACACAACCTCCTCCTGCGCAGCCTCTGCTACCACAACTTCCGTCCCACCCTGCGCCGCTCGGGAGCTAGACCCCTTTTGGCCCTGAGAGTCGGGCACGACCGAGGAGGAAGTTGGAGGAGGGTAGACCAAGTTCCCCCCGGGATAGTTGCCTCGAGGAGAACGCATATGGCAGCGCAACTCATTCAGATAAGGAGACCGAATCACCGGCGCCGCAGGTAGGGCATCCCTCGTCTCATCCCTAGCAAAGAGCTGGAGGGCCTTATCCAAAACAGGAAGCCACCAACCAGGAGTCGAAGGGGCGGAAGGATCGACGCCCAACAGCCCATTTAGACTGGTGTCATCCACTTGCTTCAGTACAGCCTCAAAGTCAAATTTGCTGCGCTGATCAGGCGTCGCTCCCACCTGGTCAAGAGCGAGCCGACTGCCTTCCTTAACCAAGAACTGCATGGCAGGCCCCATCAAGAGGAGCATGTCAGGGGAACGGCGGAAAGCTTGAAGAGAATCCTCTAACATATAGCGCAGGAACAATTGACCACGCGCAGTCAGGAAGTATTGTTGGCGAAACTCTTGTATCCCCCGCATGAAGGCTTGGTTTTCTTGATCGGCAATCGTTGTCTTCATCTGATTCAACTTTGCCCGGCACTCCTCCGACATCTCATGCTTGAGAGCCTTGAGTTCTTCCTCCTTGCTCTGGGACACACGAGCGAGCTCAGTCTCGAGGGACTCCTTCTTCACCTTCATCTGAGACAGTTCAGCCTGAGCTTGGCGCAGCTGTTCCCGTAACTCAGTATTATCAGCCAGAGAGGCCATGAGTTCCCCCTCCTTTTCATGAAGATCAACGGCTGCCCGGGTCATATGTCGGGAGGCCGACAAGCACTTCACCCGCAACTGCGCAGACACAATCACAATCCAGGGGATGAATAAAAATACTCGCACAATAGTAATGTCACAAAAACAAAAACACGCATAGCTTACCTGCTCTACGCCCAGGCACATGTCAAAGGCCAGGTCCCCCATGTTCATGACATCGTACCTGCGCAGGTCGACAGAGGCGATCTGCGATTCCATCTGGGACCGGCACTCCTGACCGGTCAAATCCTTCAAAGCACGAGGGCCTGGAATCTCCATAACGGAGTCAGACCCCTCCCTTGCCGGCGCAGCTTGACGAGGCACATCATCGAGTAAGGCTTCGAAAGAATCTTTACTCTCGGCACCAGAAGCAGGGACCTTTTTCTTCTTGGACGAGACTACCTGTCGAGTCTTGCGACGCTTACGAGTACCCTCAGCGGAACTCGCATCACCTTCGTCGTGGAGTCGAAGAGGTTGAATGTCAGCAGCAGACGAACCCGGACGGGGCCGCCCAGGATTGAAAGACTCAGGGGACACGTGCTGCGCAGACCCAGTCTACGGGGTAGTGTCTCCCCCAACAACAGGATCAGGAAGGAAACTGAATGAAGCAATGGTACCGTGCTCAGCTGATCTCCACATACCTGCGCAGGAAGGAGAATGATTAGGAAATGAAGATCTTTAGCACGAAAGACGATACAAACATTTGGAATATACCGATGGAGGTTGGGGGATAACGGGAGAAGAGGCCAGCCCCAGCCAAGACAGAGGGAGAAGCGACTAGTTTAAGGACATCAAAATCTTTGGCAGCAAAGGCTTGGCCCAGAAGATCGATGAAGGCGATTTCTAGGTCACCTAGGGGTTTTCTATTTGGAGGAGAGGAGTGCTTCGTCCGATGCCACTCCACCTCGTCAGTCCCTGCGCAGTCCGCCCAAGTCCCATTCCGCACTTATACAAAGAAATACTTATCACGAAACTTCTTATCCATAGAATGAAGATTACCTAGGAATGTCAAATTCATCTTCGGCTTGGCAGTAAAGTTGTAGTGACAATCGGTCTTTTTTAGGATGTGGGTCTGGTGAAACAACTCTACACTATGGGGGTAGTTATTAGCAGCGCAGAGGATATGTAAAATATGGGCTCTCCGGAGAGAAGAAGGGGAGATCTGAAAAAAGGGGATCCCGAATCGTTCACATATTCCCACAAGAAAAGGGGAAGGCGGTAAGCGCAGACCCGCCTTCACCTGCGCATACCAAATAGGGATGGTGTCCGGGCGCCATTGTCCGTCCGCATCAGGCATATCGCCGGATTCCCGCTGCATCCGGATTTTCAGTTCACGATCATCCGGCTTAATGCGTAACAACCCCCGTACTTCCGCCATTTGGGCGGTGGAGATGGTGGAACGAGGAAAATGACAACCTTGGCACGTCATATCATCCGCCTCATTTATTTGTTGCTGTCGGGCACCCACGGTGGCCATGGCGAACGCACGAAAAAAAAAACAACAAAACAACACACAAAACAAAAAGAAAACAAGCACGCAACAACACAACCGAGAGGAAGCGAGCAGGCCACAGGGGATAATGAAGGAAGGGAGAACCTAACCTGGTAGGAGAAGTGATGGTCGGAGGGGAAGCCTAACAAGGAAATTGGGGACGACGAGAGATCGGAGAAATCGGAAAAGTCTAAAAGGAAGTTCGGAGAAGGAGAAGAAGAAGAAGATGAAGGTGATGGAGGGTATTTATAAGAGGGGAATTTGAATCGAGGGAAGGGAGGGAGAATAATCATTAGGGTTGGGATGTGCGAAAGGAAAATGGAAGGTTAGGATTTCATCCCAGAATGGTGGGTGAAAACGAAGGGTCGAGATCTCATCCTCACAAAAATAAAAGCGTGGAAGGACGTCACAAAGTACTCAAAAACATCAGATCACATTAAATGCGATGGGACAAGTTCTGTACCATGCCAGTCGACACAGACGGCGATATGAAGCCCTCCTGCGCAGGCTCACTCACTGCCTTCCCGAATATCGGCCATTCCTCCATACCTCAAAGCAAACACTTTTCATCTACGAAAATTCACGTGAAAATCTACTTCTTTTCGTAGAATAAGGGGGGAGTAGCTGATGAGGGATAAGGTCCTCATCAGCGCAGCACACGACCCGTACTCCATATGTTACCAATATGAAAGATCTACTGCCTTAATGATTATTGCACAAAATAGGAAAACTAACAGTGCAGGACAAAGAATGGAGATCCCAGTTAGCGCCCTCTTTGAGAGAGCAGCGCAGCGATCGGCATCCCATGAAGGAGCAGCGCAGTCATCGCCATCCCATGAAAAAGCAGCGCAGTCATCGCCACCCTACGAGAGAGCAGCGCAGCACCAGCGCTCCTTGGAGAAGGCAGCGCAGACTTCAACACCTGAAGATGCCGGCGCAAGCGAAGAATTCCCAACTACTTTCTGAAGGAGGCAAAAGCTGCAAGGCCGTTGGAGCAAGGACAATCACCAGTGACAACGACACCAAGGACGTACCGAGCACGTGCCATGAAGGAAAAGACAATCTTACCCTCTCCTCTTCATCTCTTATAAATAGCATATCTGTAATAGTAGAAGGGACCGATCTTTTCTCTCAAGTTTTTCCTGTATATTTTGGTGTTTGTAAAGAACTGTTCCATTGAAGAGTGAAAGAAGCATCCGTCCGTCTATTTCCTTCAGGTTCCGATCTATTATCAACTTTCTAGTTTAGATGTTGGTGATTCAGTGCTCCACCACACTCGAGTACATTAAAGATAGAGGTCCAGCTCCACATTCGAGCTTGAATTTCAGCAAAAGTATTTTTGATCTCCCAAGCCTTCCCTTCAAATCAGCTCTCATTGCGTCGTCTCCACAACACCCAAGTCGTACAGATCCATAATGCTAGCAGGAAGTGTAGGCTCCTCTTGCCATGTGCCAGATGTATGAAAGCCGTGAGATGCTCCTCGAGGCCAAGCGGCCGTACCGTATGAATACTGATCCATCCCTGAATGCAATCCCACACAGCCTCTGTCTTTGGGCAACGAAGAAAAAGATGAGATGTCGTTTCCTTCGACAGAAAACATGCATTACAACTACTTTCCACCACGTCCAATTTCACCTTTCTCTTAATCAGATTGTCGCAGGTAGGTAATCAATTTTTTAGAGCTCTCCATGCCGTCATTCTAGCCTTTTGAGTAGCCGGAGCTTTCCAAATTTTACCATAGGCATTTGAACTGACACTTTCTGGCAGGTTCATCTGGGAGTGATCCTTGATAATACGATACGCCGAGCTTGTGGTGTAAGCTCCATCTTTTTTTCCACCCCATTCCCATCTATCTTTCCTATCTGCACAAGGGGAGAAACCCACCAGCCTAGCAAGCAAATGATAAGTCGTTTCCTTCTCCCTCTCCAAAGTTCACGCCACCATTTAAGCTCCCACACCCACTGCCCATTGACCCACTTCCCCAAATCACTAATATTAGCCTCCGAATCTTTGCAAATGTGGAATAGTCTAGGAAACGAGTTCTTGAGTGGCTGCGTCCCAAACCACACCTGCGTCCAGAATTTGGTGTCTCTCCCGTCCCCCACAACTCGCCTCAAATTCTTCTTAAACCAATCCCCGGCCACCCCACAAGCCATGCCCACTATTTTACCCCACCAGCTACCACCCCCCCTCCTAAGGCCGACACCAGTACCATCCTCCAGACCCCACTTCAACTCCCTGTATACTGACGTAAGACCTCTAGCCCACAATTCACCCTTGCCCTCCAAAAATCTCCACACCCATTTCACAACAAAGGCTCTATTAAATTTCACAACAAGGGCTCTATTAAACCATTCAATATTTTTAAAGCCAAGCCCCCCTTCTTTTAAATCCAAGCATAGATCATTCCATTTCACCCATAGAATTGAAGAGGACGCCACACCCCTCCCTCCTCACAAAAACCATCAGCAGACGGAAATGAGCTATTTTACCGTAAACTTTGAGATCAGAGAGAAAGAAAGTTGGTAAATAGGAATAGCTTGAAGTACCGAGCGTACCAGCGTGCTTCTCCCCGCAAGAGATAGCTTTCGATTCTTCCAACCCTCCACTTTCTTTTTAACTTTATCAAACCATATAGCTCCAGTCCACCACTTTGTTACTCCGACCACCGACTTTAATTCCAAGGTATTTGAAAGGAATAGACCCGACTTTACACTTGAGTATGTCAGCCAATCTAACCATTCTGCTCTCGTCAACCCGGATTCCCATGAGCAAGCTTTTATTGTAATTCACCGCAAGGCCCGAGATCCATTGAAATGGGCTAAGGATATGTTTCACTATTGTCACATTCGCCTCACCTTGATCCATAATGAAAATAGTATCGACGGCATACTGGAGATGAGAGACCTTGATACTATCTTTCCACAACACGGCAAGTAAGAGAGTGCAGCCCCTCGGTGGCGATCAAGAATAAGAATGAAGACAAAGGGTCTCCCTGCCGTAATCCCCTATCGAGTCGGAATTTTCCTGACGGTGATCTGTTAACGAGAACATTAGCCGTTGCTGACGAAAAGCACCCTCTCATCCATTTTCTCCAAGTGATATCGAAATTTAATCTCTCCAACATAACGTCGATGTAGTCTCATTCAACCGAGTCATAAGCTTTTGCAAAATCAATTTTAAATATCAACCTTTCTTTTTTCTTTTTTGCCGCTTCAGAAATAGCTTCGTAGAGAATCACCACCCCATTAAGGATCATCCTACCTTTGATAAACACGCTTTGATTTTCTGAAATGATGGAGTCCATAATTTCTTTCAGCCTTCCCGCTAGAACCTTGGCGATGATCTTGTAAATACTCCCAATCAGTGAAATCGATCTGAACTCTTCAATTGAAGTAGCACCCTCCTTCTTGGGAATGAGGACGATGAAGGACAAGTTACACCCTCTTGGTATCTTGCCATTCGAATGGAAATCTGCCATTACTTGAATGAAATCTCCCTTTATTCCTCGAGTGGATGATAATATTGGCCTTTATCTCGTTTCTCCTAACGGTTTCCTCCTCCTCCAACCCAAAAGTATCATCAAGGATGTTGAGAGCTTGCAGCTCATCCTTTAGAGATTTTATAGAATGATCTATATTCCCAAAGGAGAGCTTATTCCACTCCTTCAACTCAAGTTTCAATTTCTTTAGTTTCTCTTTGAGCATAAAACAACTCCACCCAGAGATATCCCAGTCCTCCCACACTCTCTTAACCACCTTCATGTAATCAGGATGAGAAGTCCACGCGTTGATGAAACGGAACGTTTTGGGCCCCCAGTCTACTATATTTGTCGAGAGGAGTGATGCGTCTTCGACTTTTGGGCCATTTGGCCCTGTTTTTCTCTTTATTTGTGTCAGTTCAGGTCTGTCCAGGGGGAAAACAAAGTTGTGGAGGAAGGAAGATCAGTGGAGCGGAAACGGAAGAAATGCGGTCAGTATGGGCCTTACCAAGCCCAGATTGCTACATCATGTTTACCAGCATAAAGCTTCGGCCAACAAGTACCTCTCCAATTCAACTTGGGGCATGGGAACCTGGAGCAACCACCTGGTATGAGCCACACCGATAAGAGCAGTCGATCTGATCGTTACCGGAAGAAGCAGGCAGCCAGAGCCATAAAAGGAAGGTCAATCTCGGAGATCTCATGGAACAAGCGGAAGGTTGAAGAAGAGACTAGAAGGACCGAAGGGATGGGAAAGGTTGACTAAGCTTGCAGCTGGACGCCATCTTCAATCAGGATCAATCAAAGATCGAGCTAATTAAGGAAAGAAGATCCCGGCGAAGATTTGGAACCGGCGCAGCTAGGGTTAGGCCTCTACCATTCGGCAGTATAAAAGGCTAATGTTGTGCAACGTGAAGAAGTTCTTGGCACCCCGAACATTTTACTTTTCATCAGTTATTGCTTTTATTCGCCGCGTGTGGCATCAAAAACACTTTACATTTCCGTACTTTAATTCCGTCGTGTTGTTACTTTTGAACAAGTTCGAAGGTTTGAAGCCTAGGTATTACTTTATCTATTTTTCAGTATTTCATTTCGTTCAATCATGTGTTTACTTCTTTTCGCATCTATGAATTTTATTATGCGTGAGTAGTCCTTTAGGTGAGGTTTGAGGGGAGGAAATAATTGTTGTTAACATGTAAACATTCGTGAGGCATCTGTTCTTTCGGTTGAGTCTCGTGGTTCCGGAAGGATCTGTTCGATATCATGGGCAGTAGAGGCCTAGCGGGAGACCCTCGTTCGGTAAAACGCTGTCCGTGTCAAGCAAAGGCCAGGGTGTACCAAGGAACAACAACCGGTATACCAAAGACCGAGTAGCTGAGCAACGTCAACAAAAGACGTTGTAGATCCGGAAGGTGGGGAAAGGATTGATGGGATACACTGTCCTCCCTCAGTCTTGGGCTTCTCTAGAGAATATCCATCAACTGTGACGAGGCATAAAGCCATGGTTATCAAACGAGGAAAGCAATCTCGGCGCCGTAGCATGTCTATGACTGGTCGGTCGACAAGGCCGGAAATAGTTGAGTCCAGGAGGCATGTGTCACCCTAGTGCGGAGTTGGGGACCTCGGGAGAGAAGGTTGGTGAGGGTCATACTTGGTGAGTAACGGGTATGACTACTATCTAAGGAGGAGTGAAGCACTGCCTTGTGACCGGGGATCGTGTGACCTTCGGACCAAGTGACCACAATGAGATCAACCATCCTATATGTGAAGTGTAATCCCGTGAAACGCCCCGATGTCTTTGGGCCACGCCTCGGAATTGCATGGATCATAGACGGATCATCAGTGTGCCTATGACCGAAACGAATGTTAACAACAGTTATGACCTAACCGAATAACCTCACCCCTTTGTTATCATTGATTTTGTTATTTCTTGTGCAGAGTATACAGATTGAGAATTGTGACACCTCAGTTTGTCGTTGGAGAACAAAGTGGTTCCTCACTCCCTGTGGGATTCGACCCTACGCTTACCGCTAAGACTAAGTCCTTGCCGTGAGAAGTAGGAGCGTGTATTGTCCGTACTGGGTTTACACAGGTATTTTGTCCACACCGCACGACGGGTGTGTGTCAAAATTGGCGCCGTTGCCGGGGAGTGACGCGCAGCAATTTTGTTCTCTCCTCATTCCATTTTCCGCTACTGGTGTATGCGTGGAACTCGTAGAGCTGTAAGAGCGTTGGTGTTTGACCCTGATATTGATCGCACCGAAAGACGATTACGCGCAGGAGCACGGATAGCGAGACGCGAAGCTATGGCAGAAGATGCACCACATGCAGAAGCCGTGCCGGAGCAGACCCTCAGACAGTTGGCGTACCCAACTAACCTCAACTTGAGGCCGAACGGAATCACCTTACCCGCAAATCCGTTCGCACCTCGTCGGTATGAAATGAAGCCCTCATTGCTTCAGATCTTACCGAAGTTCAATGGATACCAAGGAGATGACCCTCATACTCATCTCCAAGATTTTGAGATGACAATCATGCACCAATCAAACGATGAGCAGCAAGAGTATGTCAAGTTGATACTCTTCCCTTTTACCTTGGTGGACAACGCAAGAAGATGGCTGTATGATCTACCCGCGGGTAGTGTTACTACATGGGCACAACTGCAACAAGCTTTCTTAGAAGAATTCTTCCCAGCAGCACGAGTGGAGCGAATGCGGTGGGATATCCGAAGCATCAGGCAAGATGGGCTAGAATCCTTCTACGAATACTGGACGAGATTCAAGAGAATGTTAAGCAATTGCCCCCATCACCAAATCTCTCCAAAAGATCAGGTGGAGGGCTTTGTAAAGGGCATGCGGAGGAACGATCGCAGTCTGGTTCTAGCAGCTTGTAATGGATCATTGATGAGCAAAACCCCGATGGAGATTTTCCAGTTATTGGGCACCATGGCAGAAGAATCACGTGATGAAGGGCATGAAAGGAATCTTGAGAGACCAAGGAAAGCTGAAGAGAAAGGGGAGATGTCTAATTTGGAGAAAACAATGGAGAAGAGCATGAATGAACTCAAAGAACTTCTGTCGGGCTTGACTATACCGAAGAAGGTTCGCCAGTGTGGCCTTTGCGATGCCACTGGACACCAATCTGAAAATTGTCCAAATTTTGGTGAAGATATTGTTGATGTCAATGCTATCGGAGGACATGATGGGAACCCACGAAAGTACGATCCTTATGCAAATACTTACAATCCCGGATGGAGGGATCACCCCAACTTTCGGTGGAAGCAGGATGGTCAGCCCCAGCAACAGAACAATATGGGCGCACCAATGCAACGTCCTCAGTATAATCAGAACCAGCAACAACAACAGTACCAGTTAGGACCACATCAACACCATAACCAGAATCAGCAACAACCTCCTTACCAACCCCCACATCGGAGAGCACCCTGGGAAGAAGCAATTGAAAGCATGGCTAAGGAGAGCGAGAAGTTTCGCAATGAAATTCGAGCCGGCATGAACCAAACTAACCAGCAAATTAGTCATTTGACTAAGGCAGTGGCCAAACTAGAGGAGAACGCTGGTAAACTCCCAGCCATGGGAATCAACCCCAGAGAGCATGCCCAAGTGGTGTTAACCGAATTTCCTGAGGGGGAAGAAAAGGAGGAAGAATTGTTAGCAGAGGCTGAATTGCTTCGAGGAGGATGGAATAAGAACGGGAAAGGTCCAACTGATGAACAAGCTGGAGGTAGTAACCCAACCGAAGCACCTTACACAGGACGCCTGAAGCAGAAAGCCAGAGAGAAAGAGGCAAGTGAAATGATGAAGATGTTTCAAAAAGTTGAACTGAGCATACCTCTACTCGATGCCATCAGGCAGATTCCTAAATATGCCAAATTCTTGAAAGATCTCTGTTCAAGAAAAGTCAAAATGGAGGAAGAGGTCCGATACGTGATGGGAGAAAGTGTGTCGGCGGTGATCCAACGGAAGCTACCCACTAAGCGGAAGGATCCAGGGATGTTCACTATTCCATGCAACATAGGAGGAACCAACATGGATAAGGCGATGATGGATCTGGGAGCCTCCATTAATGTGATGCCATTGGCCGTATACAAGAGACTAAATATTGGCGAGATGAGGAACACCCGTGTGGTCATACAGTTAGCTGATAGGTCCAACGCTTACCCTGAAGGAGTAGTGGAGGACGTGCTGATCAAGGTCGGGGATTTGATTTTTCCAGCAGACTTCTACGTCCTAGATACCGGACCTGAAACTGGAGAGAATGCCATATTATTGGGAAGGCCATTCATGATGACCGCCGGAACCAAGATTGATATGAAAACAGGAATATTGACATGTGAGTTCGATGGGGTCCAAGTAGAATTCAACATCTATGAGACTATGAAAAGGAAACAAGCAATGGAGACGGTGGACATGGTCGACGTATTTGAACCCTTGGTGCAGGAACAAGGAATTACTTTCGGTTCCAGGGATACCACAGAGAAGGTGATTCAGTATGGTCTAACGGATCGGGATGCTGAGCATATGGAGGACGATGAAATGAAGGAAGCTATCATGGAACTCTACTCCCTCAGAGAAAGCACCTTAGAAGCCGAGGTGGAGGTGGATCAGAAGATCAAGGAATTAATCCAGGAAGTCTATCTAGCTGGAGGAGCAGAGATAAGCAAACCGGAGTTATTGTCTCAGTATGGGCAGTACGAGAAGCTGCTACCTTCAATCCAGAAAGCACCCGTTTTGGAGCTCAAACAATTACCTAAGCATTTACAATATGCTTATCTGGGACCAGAAGAGACGCTACCAGTTATCATCAGTTCTGATCTAACTGTTGTGCAGCAAGAGCGTTTGGTGAGAGTACTACGAGAAAATAGGGAAGCCATCGGTTGGACCTTAGCCGATATCAAAGGCATCAGCCCTACGGAGTGCATGCATCACATTTACCTTGAGGAGGGAGTCAAACCCGTTCGAGACTCTCAAAGAAAGATGAACCCGGTCATGAAAGAGGTAGTGCTGAAGGAAATCCTTAAGCTGTTGGAATTGGGAATCATTTATCCCATATCCGACAGCCAATGGGTGAGTCCAGTCCATGTCGTACCGAAGAAATCAGGGGTACAGGTTGTGGAGAATGATCAAGGCGAGCTCGTGCCCACCCGATTGCAAACTGGATGGAGAGTTTGCATTGACTATCGGAAGCTGAACGATGCTACCAGAAAGGACCACTTCCCATTACCCTTTATCGACCAGATGTTGGAGAGACTAGCCGGTAATGCCTATTACTGTTTCCTAGATGGGTATTCTGGATATATGCAAATTTTTGTGGCACATGAAGACCAGGAAAAAACCACTTTCACCTGCGTATTTGGGACATTTGCATACCGGAGAATGCCGTTCGGACTCTGCAACGCACCGGGAACCTTTCAGCGGTGTATGATGAGTATCTTCTCCGACTTATTGGAGAATTGCATTGAAGTATTCATGGATGACTTCACCGTATATGGCAGTTCTTTCGACACATGTTTGAAGCATCTAGAGCTTGTTTTGAAAAGATGTGTGGAGAAAAGCCTGGTCCTTAATTATGAGAAATGCCATTTTATGGTTAGGGAAGGGATAGTGCTTGGGCACGTGATTTCAGAAAGAGGGATTGAAGTGGACAAGGCGAAAGTCGATTCCATTGCCAAATTGCCTTACCCGACAACCGTAAAGCACATACGGGCATTCCTCGGCCATGCAGGCTTCTACCGGCGATTTATCAAGGACTTCGCCAAGATTGCCCAGCCCATGACCAGACTTCTCCAACAAGACGTGCCGTTTGAGTTTGATGATGATTGTAAGGAGGCCTTCACGATTCTGAGAAGCAAGCTGGTGTCGGCCCCCATTATTCAACCGCCAGTATGGGATTTACCGTTCGAGATCATGTGTGATGCCAGCAACCACGCAGTTGGAGCAGTACTGGGACAGAAGAAAGGCAAGGAGAGTTGCGTGATCTATTACGCATCCAAAACACTGAACCCAGCACAGTGCAGCTATACAACTACCGAGAAAGAACTCCTGGCGGTGGTATTTGCCATAGAGAAGTTTCGCTCCTACCTTTTGGGAACGAAGGCGGTGGTCTACACGGATCATGCCGCGTTGAAGTACTTAATGGCCAAGAAGGAATCCAAACCTCGACTCATCAGGTGGATTTTGCTACTACAAGAGTTCAATATAGAGATAAGGGACAAGAAAGGAGCTGCAAACCTCGTGGCAGACCATTTGAGCAGGTTGCAACTGGAGGAGGATGACGGTATGCCCATTACCGATACATTTCCAGACGAAAAACTTTATTCCATGAGCACCCTGGAGGATGAAGAAAAACTATACGCTCTAACCAAGCAGGAGCCCTGGTATGCGGATATAGCTAACTATCTGGTTACTAAGGAGTTACCCTCAGGATTGACAAGATTCGAACAACGGAAGTTACTCGCGCAAGCGCGATACTACCATTGGGAAGATCCATATCTCTGGAAGACTGGAGCAGATCAAGTCATACGGAGATGCATACCTGAGGATGAGCATACCCAAATTTTGGACATGTGTCATGGGACAGCAAATAGCGGACATTTTGGAGGAAAGCGCACAGCCCACAGAATTTTGGAGAGTGGATTCTACTGGCCCACAATATTTGCGGATGCAAGGAAATGGGTACAGAGCTGCCCGAAGTGCCAGATGACTGGAGGAATCACCGCAAGGGATGAAATGCCGCAAGTTCCAATCATGCCGGTCGAAGTTTTCGACGTATGGGGGATTGACTTTATGGGTCCCTTCCCAAAGTCAAAGAACTACGAATACATTCTGGTGGCAGTGGACTACGTATCAAAGTGGGTTGAAGCCAAGGCAACCGCAAGCAATGATGCCCATACCGTGGCAGGTTTCCTGAAAGAGCAAGTGTTCGGGAGATACGGTGTACCAAAAATTCTAATCAGTGACCAAGGATCGCATTTCTGTAATGCCATTATCAGATCACTAACCAAGAAGATGGGGGTGACACACAAGGTCACCACTGCATATCACCCCCAAGCAAATGGGCAGGCCGAGATTTCAAACAGGGAGATAAAGAGTATCCTAGAAAAGGTGGTGCACCCCAACCGTAAAGACTGGAGTGACCATCTAGGGGATGCGTTATGGGCATACAGAACTGCTTTCAAGACACCCATCGGAATGTCCCCGTTTCGCCTACTTTATGGCAAAAGATGTCACTTACCCGTGGAAATTGAACACAAGGCGTACTGGGCAATTAAGCAAATCAACCTCAGTATGACCCTAGCTGGAGAAACAAGGAAACTGCAACTGAGCGAGTTGGAGGAACTGCGGTTGGAGGCTTACGACAACGCGGTGCTCTATAAGGAGCGAACCAAGAGGATCCATGATGCCAAGATCAGGAAGAAGGAATTTTTAGTGGGACAAAAGGTCCTACTCTTCAACTCACGCTTCAAGATGATGGCTGGAAAACTCCGCTCAAAATGGTCAGGACCATTCGTGATCAAAGAAATCTTTTCAAACGGAAGCATTGAAGTATATGATCAAAATGGAGTTGATACGTTCGTGGTGAATGGGCACCGCCTTAAGCCTTATCACGAGCTTGCTGAAATAGAAAAGGAGAAGGAGGAATGCTACCTCCTCGACCCTGAGTACGAGTGAAGAGTGAAGGGAGGTCGAGCTCAAGACGGGAAACAAGAGCGCTTGCTGGGAGGCAACCCAGCGTGGTTACTTCGGTATGGTCTATACCGACTTTTTCTTTTCTTTTCTTTTAAGTTGTTTTGTTTCGTGTTTGGATGCACTAACTTGCAGATAAGGCAGGCCGAGATAATTGGAAAAAGGCCCAGAGGTTGATCCGAGCCCACTTTGCGTTGCAAAGTGTGTAGGTGGAGAGCTAGGGATTGGAACGGTCTGGGAGAGGGCTTACGCAGGGAAATGACGCAAGCGTGTCAGGGGCAGGCGGCGATGGGACTGCAACCCTTCGGTTTCCGCAGAAAATTTGAATTTCAAATTTCGGTCATGATTTTTATTTCCTTAAAATTCCTTTTTTCTGCCATAACCGCCACACTTACCATATTCAAAGCCTTAACCCACGATTTTCTTCCCCACAAACCCTAACCTCCGGAAACTGCTACACCACGATCACCACTCACCTCAAACCCTAAATTTCCATAACTGCCGATCACCTTTCTTAAAAGCAAACCCCACCCCCAAAATTCCCACAGAATCCGAACTCCTACACAAATTCTAAGTTTTTAGAACTCTGCAATTCGCAATGGCAAAAACCAAAGGAGAGGGCTCCGGCAGTACCCAACCGCCGAAGAAGAAAGGCACCAAACCTCCACCTCCAAAGCGCACCACAAGGCGAAGCGCTTCGGAGGAGACTTCTACCAAAGTTACTGAAGACCCTTTGCTGAAAATCCAGCCCGAAGACAAAGGGCGTGCCGAAGTTCTCCAACAAGAGGAGCGAGAAGCAGCAAAAGCAGCCGCCGAGTCTACGCAACCGGAAGAAGGGGAGCCCGAGCTCACCCCGCCCGTGAAGAAAACAAGGAAGGCTCAGGCAAGCAAAGCAACTCCGGCGCGATCCATTGTCGCACCACCACCTGTTCAAGTTCAACCGCAACCACAAATTCCGGAAGCCTCCATGCAGGAAGGAAAGACAGCTTCTGAAGATACGGAAGGGAAAGAACAAGAAGAAGCGGAAGAGAAGAGCGGAGAAGAAAAGGAGGAGGAGAAGGAGGCTGAGGAAGCAGAGGAGGTTGAGGCAATTCAAGAGAAGGAAGTGGAAATCCCAACACCCCAGAGCAAGAGACCCGGAGTGAAGAGAAAGCTAGATGTTGCAAAACCCCCACTACCAGTCAAGGCCCAACCAAAGAAGGCCAGCAGTAAAACCCGGACTGCACAAAGCAAGAAGCTACGGAAACCCACTGCAGCCGAAAAAGGAAAGGCCAAGGAGATAGAGGAGCCAATGGAAGTAGATCCAGAGAGAACCGAGACGGTTGAGAGCTCCAACTCAGAGGATGTGATCGCCCCTGCTAAGCCGGTGACGAGCACGCTCACATCAAAACCCAAGGGCATCAAGCGCAAGGGAGTGGTGCGACCCAGCACTACGGAAACGGTTATACCGAGAGACAGTGAGAGGTATGCAGTCTTGAAAAACCGGGAGATCACCCCTTGGTATTATCTGGTGACTGAAGTATTGGAAGGTTTCGGGATAGAAGGGCGTGTACAGGGATATTTTCAGAATGTTGGTTGGGGGAAGATTTTGGAGTGGAATGTGTTGGCATTCAAGAATCTGTCGGAGGAGTTCATGAGCACGGTGGAATTCAAGCCAAAGGGAAACTACTCGATTGAAACACCAGGTACCCTCCGCTTCCAGTTGCGGGGGAAGACGTTCCCTCTGTCCATCAACGACTTGAACATCCACCTGGGGGTGATTGAAGCCACAGAGGTGTACGATGATGAGTACAAGCAAGCCGAGACCATGGCTCCACCGGAGTGGCGTAGTCAGATTGACCAGTACTGGTCCCAACTCTCAACAGGGACCAAGTATGTGAAGAATATTAGCAAATCCAACGAACTCCGCGACCCAGCCTTGCAGATTTGCCATCGTTGGTTGGCCTATAACATCTATGGCCGGATTGAGGGATCCAACGTCGTCACGCAGCAAGAGCTCTTTGTGCTTTGGTGCATGGTGGAGAGAAAGAGGGTGAACTTTGGGTTCACCGCTGCACTACAATTTCAGTATGGGGTAACCCATACCAACAAGTATCTCTCCCTATGCCCACTGGTGACCCTCTTGGCGAGGAAGCTTGCTGGTTTCAACGAGAAAGCCGCGGATGAGGCAGCTGTGGCAGAAACCCGATTCTTTGATATCGGGAGGCTCGTGCGGTGGCGGATTGTTGAGATGGATGAAGGAGGAGACTACCGTTTGGTCCAACCAGAAGGCAGCTCAGTTCGACCTGAACCGAAGGTTGCAAGGGAACAAGGAACCTCTCGCCCAGTCAATAGCGAGATTATCAAACTGACGGACGAACTGAAAGAAGTCAAGGACGAGCTGGTGATGCTGGGAGGAGAAGTGGCCACACTGAGGGACACTGTGGAGGAAGGATTCAAAGCGATGGAAGCTTGCTTTAAGGAAATCAAAGAGATGATGGCTGCGGAGGTGAGATCCTCCGACCAAAATGACTAAGTACTTTCCCCTGAACTCGTAGATTAGGATTTTATTTTATCTTTTGCTTTTTCTTGTTTTAGCGTCTGTTTTATCTGTTCTTGGGTCGAGTCTACTTGCATTGGTTGATGGTGAAAGATTGTGCATGCTGATTTCTGTCTTGGTATGATTGGTGGATTGAGTATGAAATGCATGATGGTAGTTGTGAGGATACTGAAAATACCCCACCGGTGAGATCAAGGCCAAATTGAAAAGAATGCATGTCTATGAGAGAATTTGCTGTGACTAGGAAATCTTGACTTTGTTTGAGGACTCATTTTTGCTAGTACATGACTTGTATGATTTGGGCATGATTCTTTGACTTAGGGCCCCAGATTCTTCTTTGTTGTTTGATGAGAAAATAACCCCTTGAATGCCATTTTGAGCCGAATTAATTCTCTCTTGAGCTTTGTTGATGCTATATCTAGGAGAAAGAATTGTTGAAGTGCATGAAATGGTAAATAAGGAACAGGAGAAAAGAAAGAAAATCTGGGCACAAAAAAAATTATTATACATATTTGGTGAATGAAAACGTTTGCCCACGAAAGAATCAAAGAAAAGATGGACCCCATTGAAAACAGGGGAATAGAGGGTTGGTTATAGCTGTACTGAATGAGTATACTGAGTAAGGGTGATACTGAAATTAGCCACTGAACCATATTTACCTCACCTTAGCCCCGTATGCCCCATTACAACCCAACAAAGACCCTTTGATGAGTCATACTAGTGTGCTTAACTTGTAGTCTTTAATCAAACTCTTAGAGGAACTAGCACAGCAAATTATGAGTGTAAACACTTAACCCGGTGCTTGAGCGAGAAGAGAGACTACCATCACACTTTATGCATGATCATTACTCTGGTTTTGTGGTTTGACTGAACTGAATGATGCATGTTGGTATGATCTGATCCTGAAATCTATGCAAGTTTTGTGTCTCTTAGTTTTATTTCTTTTCTTTCAACCTTTTCGTCCGTGTCTTCTGTGAATCCACCTACATACTTGAGGACAAGTATGCTTTAAGTGTGTAGGTGTGATGCGTCTTCGACTTTTGGGCCATTTGGCCCTGTTTTTCTCTTTATTTGTGTCAGTTCAGGTCTGTCCAGGGGGAAAACAAAGTTGTGGAGGAAGGAAGATCAGTGGAGCGGAAACGGAAGAAATGCGGTCAGTATGGGCCTTACCAAGCCCAGATTGCTACATCATGTTTACCAGCATAAAGCTTCGGCCAACAAGTACCTCTCCAATTCAACTTGGGGCATGGGAACCTGGAGCAACCACCTGGTATGAGCCACACCGATAAGAGCAGTCGATCTGATCGTTACCGGAAGAAGCAGGCAGCCAGAGCCATAAAAGGAAGGTCAATCTCGGAGATCTCATGGAACAAGCGGAAGGTTGAAGAAGAGACTAGAAGGACCGAAGGGATGGGAAAGGTTGACTAAGCTTGCAGCTGGACGCCATCTTCAATCAGGATCAATCAAAGATCGAGCTAATTAAGGAAAGAAGATCCCGGCGAAGATTTGGAACCGGCGCAGCTAGGGTTAGGCCTCTACCATTCGGCAGTATAAAAGGCTAATGTTGTGCAACGTGAAGAAGTTCTTGGCACCCCGAACATTTTACTTTTCATCAGTTATTGCTTTTATTCGCCGCGTGTGGCATCAAAAACACTTTACATTTCCGTACTTTAATTCCGTCGTGTTGTTACTTTTGAACAAGTTCGAAGGTTTGAAGCCTAGGTATTACTTTATCTATTTTTCAGTATTTCATTTCGTTCAATCATGTGTTTACTTCTTTTCGCATCTATGAATTTTATTATGCGTGAGTAGTCCTTTAGGTGAGGTTTGAGGGGAGGAAATAATTGTTGTTAACATGTAAACATTCGTGAGGCATCTGTTCTTTCGGTTGAGTCTCGTGGTTCCGGAAGGATCTGTTCGATATCATGGGCAGTAGAGGCCTAGCGGGAGACCCTCGTTCGGTAAAACGCTGTCCGTGTCAAGCAAAGGCCAGGGTGTACCAAGGAACAACAACCGGTATACCAAAGACCGAGTAGCTGAGCAACGTCAACAAAAGACGTTGTAGATCCGGAAGGTGGGGAAAGGATTGATGGGATACACTGTCCTCCCTCAGTCTTGGGCTTCTCTAGAGAATATCCATCAACTGTGACGAGGCATAAAGCCATGGTTATCAAACGAGGAAAGCAATCTCGGCGCCGTAGCATGTCTATGACTGGTCGGTCGACAAGGCCGGAAATAGTTGAGTCCAGGAGGCATGTGTCACCCTAGTGCGGAGTTGGGGACCTCGGGAGAGAAGGTTGGTGAGGGTCATACTTGGTGAGTAACGGGTATGACTACTATCTAAGGAGGAGTGAAGCACTGCCTTGTGACCGGGGATCGTGTGACCTTCGGACCAAGTGACCACAATGAGATCAACCATCCTATATGTGAAGTGTAATCCCGTGAAACGCCCCGATGTCTTTGGGCCACGCCTCGGAATTGCATGGATCATAGACGGATCATCAGTGTGCCTATGACCGAAACGAATGTTAACAACAGTTATGACCTAACCGAATAACCTCACCCCTTTGTTATCATTGATTTTGTTATTTCTTGTGCAGAGTATACAGATTGAGAATTGTGACACCTCAGTTTGTCGTTGGAGAACAAAGTGGTTCCTCACTCCCTGTGGGATTCGACCCTACGCTTACCGCTAAGACTAAGTCCTTGCCGTGAGAAGTAGGAGCGTGTATTGTCCGTACTGGGTTTACACAGGTATTTTGTCCACACCGCACGACGGGTGTGTGTCAAGGAGAATAGGGCAGTGATCCGAAATGGATCTTTGTAACCCGCGGCCAAACGTGGAAGGCCATTTTGAAAGCCAGTGCTCGTTGATTATAAACCTATCTAGTTTGCTTTTACAGCCCCACTTGATTGATACCAGGTGAACTTCTGCCCCTGAGTCCGTATGTCCATCAACTCACTCCCCCGGATAAACGAGTCAAACATTCGTGCATCCAAAGCACAAAAAGAATCGCCTCTTCCGACCCTCTTTCCCTGCTCTCTAATCGCATTAAAGTCACCAAGAACACACGCACACAAGTGTCATCATTCTGTTTAACAATCAGCCTAATCGTATCCCACAATTGTATCTTTTCCGACGAGACCTGTGGTGCATAGATGTTAATAAAGCAGCACGGAATGTTACCTGACAGCTAAATACCATTTATCACTAACGCTCCCGAGAAATCCCAGCTGCTTGAGACCATGAATTTATTGGTGTTCCAGATGCTCAGAATGCCGCCTGACCTCCCGTTTGAATTTCTGACCGCCATATCAAAGTTATTTGCCCCCCACCATGAAATGTCGATGTAGATTGGAAGGGGATCCATCTTTGTTTCCTGAATGAAACAAAGGTCAATTTTCTCTGTTCTAATTATATCTCCAATATCTCTCTGTTTCGCCAAGCTTCCCAGTCCTCGAATATTGTAGGAGAGCACCTTCATGGATCACAGATTTTTGTGTCGCCCATCTTACTTCTCTCAGCAGCGTCCCTTTGATGAGATAAAATATGTTGTGCCAATTCCTCGTGTTGGATATTGCTCGAGAGACCCAGGGTTTTCCCGAAATTCCAGATTTTTAATCCTTCTTCCATTCTGCTTGAAAATGGGGGCTCAGGCTGTAGCACCCCATTTGAGTCGCCCACTTTGCCCTATTCTTCCGATTCCTCTATTCCGGCGATAAAGCTTCCCGAATTCTTTCTATCTTTTTCTATCCGCAAAGCTCTCTTTAATTTTTTGTTTTTCTTATGGAAGGCTTCAGAGGCCATCTTGGATTTTCCAGAAAATCTTTTTGCCGGTGCTTCAGTAATTGACTTGTCGAGCCTACGATCTGAAACCATCTATTTGTCCTCCTTCCTACCTATAGAGATTGCATCTCCACCCAGCGGCACGTCACCATTGGGTATCGAACTTTTCTTTTGAAAACCCCCAAATTGAGCCAAGTTCTCCCGACAAGAATACCACTATCTGAACCTATGCATTGGGTTGGGTATCGATAGACATCATTCCCATCATCCAATTAGGTCTGAGTTTGTGATACATGGGTTGGGCTTGAAGGATTAATCTAATGGTGGACCACCCGAGACAGTACCTTTAGTACTCTTATGTCTGCCCAAGGATAATAATTAATTCACCAAATAAATAAAAGTAAAAGTTTTCATGAATAAAATGATAATTATCGTGAACAAATGTAATAATATAGAAACATTACTTTTTTCATAGCACTTATCAAATAAACAGTCAATGAGAAACTCCATATTGAAAGCTTGTTTACAACTACACTGTAATTGTGTATACAGATTGAATGAATAACCATGTCAATGCTCTATTGTAAAACTCACTTAAAAAAATACACTCAAATCCATCAAGATTAATTCAAAAGTCAATTACATCATGTAATAACATCCATGAACTGCACCACATTGCTCTCACACGACTCAAGCATTTCATCGAGCACCTTAACGTCGACTCAAATTTCCAGAAGCATCTAGGACCTTAATGTAGAGAAATTTAGTGTTGGGTCCTGGATGGTCATTGAACATATGTATGGGGGGTAGAATACACCTGTAGGCTATTTTTCAAACTCTTTTGTAAATATATAACTGAAGAAATATCGACTGATATGTAAAGGTTTGACTAATGAAAGCAGTTACAAAAACTTCAGTTGAAAGGTGGTTGTAGACTGATAATGAAGTAACTTCAGTATATTGATTTCAGTTAGGCACATGGCTTTAAATGATATCCACGTAAGGCTTCAGTCTAGAGTTTGTAAACAGAGAAATGTTATGAATCTTACTGATTATCCAAATATTTATCAGTTAGACTAATAACACCAGCAGCGAAAAATTAAATTTAGTTCAAATAGCCTTCAGAAGATTTGTCACTTAATAAAATCCTTAGTTTCTCTTTTCAGTTAAGTAGGTTCAGTTGAGAAAGTGAGTTGAATACAGAGTAAGTAACTGAAAGCAAGTAAAGAACACAATGATTTTTAATGTGGTTCGGAACAAGTTCCTACGTCCACGGCCAGCTGATCAAACTGACAAACACTCTGGGCTTGTGCTTGCGGGTGCACAGCAAACCTTAGACTGAAAATATAATTTCCAATACCAACACACTGGGTTGGATTTCTCGTTCTTTCTTAACTCGCAAAAGCAAAGACTACACTTCGTCTTGCGTGCGGGGGCTAAGAACTTCGAAGTTAGAACACTGGTCTGAACTCCTCTCTTCTCAAACTCTCTTTTTGCTCAGATGAAAAGGGTTTGAATTACCAACTAGATTACAGAGAACATGCTCTCTATAATGGAGGACTTAGGCTTTGGATAATACAAGGATTTGCCTAAGAAACTAAGAGAATGTATGAAATCTGTGCACTGATTTTAGCTTTGAGTATTCTCTTCTTCGATTCAAACTTTTGAAGGCTGCGTAACGTTGAGTTGCAAATTCGACAGAGGTTCAGCTTGTGTGTTTGAATCGGTGAAGATTGTGGTGATCCTCGAGCTATATTTATAGGCGAAGTCTTGAATAGATCCGTTGGCTGAGATGGTCTTCAAGAATTCATCTTTTGTGAGAGTAATTTGAATTTTGGCTGAGGCTTCAATCTTTGAGGTTCCTTATTTGGTGAAGAACAGCGTCTCAGGTACAAGGGGTAAGGCGCCTCTGAAAAATTTACACCAAAAGGAATGCTCTGCAGAGAAAGGACGATCGATCTTCAATATCTCTGCATTTAATGCGACTGTACTTGAAAGTATATATGTGGCTTTCTTTTAACTTAAGTGTTTCAGTTCGAGAAAGAATGTCAATTGATACTTTGACTTGAGTATCAGTCCGCTAATTCCACGTGGCCAGCATTAATACTTCAGCCATAACTGATCCTTCAGTAAGACTCTCGTTCAGCCAATACTTCAGTATTTGACTTGGTCTCTTCACAGCTATCTTCAGTTGAGAGTTTTTCAGTTTTCAGTCTTCAGAACAACAGTTAAACTAGAAAACATGAACACTAACACTTGAGTTCGAAAAGTTCTAGTCTATTAAAAGAAAATCTAAGAGTTTTGGTATCATCAATACTGGGGTTAGGACATTTCATTAAATTCCCAACATTTATTAGAAGGTCAGGAAACGTGCCAGAAATCTGATTCTTGTGAAGATCTAAAACTTGGAGAATACAGTGACAAATTTTGCCATAATTATTTCCAATACCACATATCATTGTTCTTGCCGCTTGAGCACCACCACCAGCATTCCCACCGCCGGAGCCTTCGCGTACGTGCAATCAACGCTGCGCAGCCCTACAACATGGAGACGTTCCAGGTCAATCGCTTGAATCAGTCCACCAGACTCAAAATCGACATCAGAATCGCCTGGGCCACCACCAGAATCTTCAAAGATAATCGGCGGTGGGTGCGGCAGCTCCAGCATGGAGAAGAGAGAAAAAGAGAGATATAGGGAATGAAAAGGGCGAGAAAGAGGTGTAGTTAGGGTTTTGAATGAAAACAATAATTTTTTTTTATTTATATGTTGGGT
This sequence comes from Salvia miltiorrhiza, assembly GCF_028751815.1. Classification (NCBI taxonomy): domain Eukaryota; kingdom Viridiplantae; phylum Streptophyta; class Magnoliopsida; order Lamiales; family Lamiaceae; genus Salvia; species Salvia miltiorrhiza. Next base: position 46,620,929 of record NC_080391.1, read on the forward strand.
CGCCCCGACCCGCTTCGACCCACTTCCAGCCTTAACCAGATCCATCTGATGTATACACTCAGTCTGACACAAGAATTTGTGCATAGAGAATACTGATTCTAATATTGTAGGCACTATATGCCTAATTAAATAGTTGGAATAGAAAATTTTAAACCAAAATGCTTATCAACCCATAAAAAAATTATATTTGACATCGAAATGATGTTGTTCTTATTATAGTTAAGCTCAACTTCCACTGAGTCATATAGGATTCACCTCATTGAAAATCTAACTCCAGTGCCACAGTGGGGATTCAAAAATTTTGATTTATAGATGCCACGCGGGCTGAAAATCGTTCACATTATTCGCTTCATGACCTGTTAATTTTTCAACTGATACCCTGAGACAGCTCCTTAACTACACTTTATTGATTCAAGTCTTTTATGGCAAACAAAAAGTCTCTTTTGTCAATTTAAACTATGGACAACACCGAGAAGACTAAAGTTTGAATAGTAGAAGAGTAGGGATGGTAATGGATATTGGACCCGGCCCAGATCCGTGGATCCTGATCTGTTTTTCAGGGTCTGGATCTCAAAAGTTTGGACCCGACAGATTTGGGCCGGATCTGAATCTCAATTTATAAAACGTGTTAGGTCCGGGGGGTCTCGAATAGGTGTATGGGGGGGGGAATACACCTATAGGCTATTTTTATGACTATCTACAAACCTCAATCAGAGGGATCTCAGTCAGAGATAGAAGCGAAACTTTACACGCAAACAAGACACCTGTTTAACCGAAATAAGTGTTGACCAACAGGGTTGACGACTGATACTGAAAGCTCTTCAGTAAAGAGTTATCAGTTAAGTCACTGGAACTTAACTGATCCACGTAAGGGCTTCAGTCGTGTTTGCAAAGATGAAGATGATATCTCTCTTCCTTACTATCAGAGGATAGTGAGTCAGATTGATATCATACGCAGCGGAAATTAAACTTAGTTTCGAATAGCCTCGGTGGAGCAGATAGTTGGATTAAGGTTTCTCTTTTCAGTTAGTCAGCATTCAGTTTTATCAATTGAAATAACACAGTTATGAATGTAAAACTGAAAGCTGTAAATAACACAGAGACTTTTACGTAGTTCGGAAAAACTCTTTCCTACATCCACGGCTGGTTGATCAGACCAACAATCCACTCCGCAAGTGCTTCCCTGGTGCACTGCAAACCGTGAACTGAAGATAAACTCTCTCTTCAGCACCTACACACCTCGCGTAGGGTTTCCCTACCTACACACCTCGCGCAGGATTTCAGCACCTACACAGCTCGCGCAGGATTTCCTTGCTAAGCACATCTCGTGCTCAGACTTCCCTATCAGAGTTCAGAACACCTTCTGAAACTCCGAGTCACTCAAACACTCTTATGGGGGAGAGGTTTAAACGAGTGCCAACTATACTTACAAAGAACGAGTTCTTTGAAGCAAGTTTGACCTTTGGCTTCTGGGTACACAGAATATATGCCTAGGGTCTAAGAGAATGTATGTAATCAACAGTGACTGATTTTGGCTTTGGAATTCTCTTCTTCGATTCAAGCTTTGGGTGGTTTAAGCTTTAGGCTGAGTAGCTATTTCGGCAGAGCTTCAGCTTATGTCGTTGAATCGGTGAAGATTGAAGTGATCCTCGAGCGCTATTTGTAGGAGAACTCTTGAATAGATCCGTTGGCGTAAATCGTCCTCAAGATTTCTTCCGTTGGAGAGCAATTCGAATTTGGGCTGAGGCTTCAATCTTCGAGGTTCCTTGTCTGTGTGGAAACGGCTCTCTTTGATGGACAGGAGATGTGACATCTCTGAAAAGTAACCACCAGATAGGAATGACCTCTGCAGAGATAAGATATTGAGATATCTCTACATTTAATGCGGCTGTACTTGAGCGTACGTGGCTTCCTCTGAACGTTGGAAGATCAGTCCTAGGAGGAATGTTCAACTGATACTTGACTTTAGTATCAGTCCATGGCGCGCATTAAATAATCAGTCTTCAACTGATTCTTCAACTGATACTTCAGTTGGTAACTGCAGTCTTCAGTCTTCAGTCTTCGTTCTTCAGTCTTCAGTCTTCAGTCTTTGACACCGCAACTAAACTAGAAACGAACTCTAACACTTAAGTTCAAAAACGATTCTAGTCTATTACATTTAAGTCCTATGAATTTTGGTATCATCAAAACAAGGGTTAGGATATTCCACAAGGTTCCCAACAATTTCCCCCTTTTTGATGATGCCAAAACCACACAGCAGTTCTAGACAGCAAAAAGACTGAGCTCACAGTACAAGTTCTAGACAAGGGGTGAAAGTTGTTCCCCCTTAACAACAGAACCTAAATAACTTGTACTCAGAGCAAGAACGAAAACAGTTCTAAACACAGAACAGCAAGAAGACAGAAAAATAACCATAAATCAGAGCCTGGACAAAGAGTCATTGTCTTCAGGGTGAGATCAATAAGAAGTTCATTTCATTAAACGGACTGATAAGCCATCAGTCTAGGTACAGAGCAAGACTTACATTGGAGTAAAAAGTAAAACAAAAACATCATGGATAAACCATGGACTCCAGCAGTCTGCTTGGCTGCGCCTTGAACTTCTTGATCTTCATCTTCTGTCTTCGTGTCTTCAATGTTCCTAAGCTTGTTCCACTCTCACTTGTTTTCCGTTGAATTGAGGTCTCTTCCTCTTGGTGTATCTTCCTCATGATCATCCTGATGAAATAGGACGATCATTTTGCTTGATCGTCTTCAGTCTTTTGAGAATAAGTCTCTTAAGAATTTCCCCCTTTTTGGCAACATCAAAAAGGTGGGATTTTGACTGAAGGATGAAGCTAAGACCACTGCGTGGAAACTGAATCGCAGAATGGTCCAGAGAAAGATGCTGAGGGTCAGAGGTATACGGAGAAGGCGGAGGGTTTAGAAAAGAAAAATGAAAGATGGGTGAGGAGACAGGGAAGGAGACGAAGAAAGGGGTGGGTTTAGGTTTGCATGGCTCTCGAAACTGGGAAGAAGAGAGCAGCAATCATGCAAACCAAAGGAGGTTGAGAGGAGGGTTGATGGTGAAGAGAAAGAAGCAAATGAGGAGAGTTGTGTGGGGAAGGAAAATCGAATCAGCGGCTATCGTGAGGTTATACGCTGTCGATCTTGCACCGGTTGACAACGAGCTCCTGCTCATTGTTGTTGCTTGGCATCGAAGCTTCACAGTGGGCAAGAGGCCTCCATGTGAAGACGATGAAGTCTGTCCTATTTCAGACAGGTACTTCAAACCGATGCACCGGGCATGAGGATGGAAGATGCTCGCTTCGCTGGATACAAGTGAGGGTAGAGCAAACTTTGACGCCGGAGAGACGTTGTGATCCAGTGGAAGGGTCCGGTGAAGACCAAGACTATGAGCGTCATTCTTCCACTCCATGACTTTGCAGTCATAGATTTCTCCGTTAGTCGGAACAATTTTTCTGCAACTTTGGAAACAATTGAAACTTTTTCTCACAGTGAAAGCTGTGGAGAGTTGTTAGTTGATGCAGAAACACTATGAAGACAACATGGTATAAATAGACAAGATGTGAACCATGTAGAAGATGAAAAGGTTTTTCGAAAACTGTGCCTTAAATGCAATTGAAGAAAAATTTCGCGTCCGCCGTCACTGCGAGGGACTTCAAAAGGCATCATTACACATGTCATGTCAATGAGCGTTTCAAGAAATTTTATTGCAGAGGCAAAAAGGTTGGAAGGATTTTTGGCAAAAAGATCAGGACAAGTTCAATCAAAACAGATTTTCACTTTATAAAAATCTTGTCCTCTTTCGGATATTCCAATTCCAATAATCAGTTAAAGTTTTTGAAAGAAACTGATCAGTTAGAGAAAAGATTTTGAACTAAAAACTTAAAGCTCTAAACTGAAATAACTGATTTTGAAAAGGTAAGCATTTTAAAATACTTACTGATCAACTGAACATAGTAGTCAGTTGATACCACGTGATCCTGGATGATTCATCAGGATGATTTCCTCTTCAGATGAGCACTTGGACTTCATTGCTTTTTACGTCGACGATCGTAGAAGCAGCAGTTGGTTGACCACCAGTCAGCATGACTGTTTGAGAAAATCTTCAAACACAGCATCACTCTTCAGGGTTGATGAGGCCAATCTTTGCACAAAGATCGTTGAACCTCTCTTCTGGAAGAGCCTTGGTCAGCAGGTCCGCTCTCTGAATAGCAGTGGGAATCCATTCCACAGAGACATTCTTCTTTTCGACATGATCACGAATGAAGTGATGTCGAATCTCAATATGTTTGACTCTGGTGTGATGAACTGGATTCTGAGAGATTGCAATAGCACTGGAGCTGTCGCAATAGATAGGAACTTCCTTTTCCTCGATCCCATAGTCCTTTAGTTGATGGACTAACCACAGGATTTGTGAGCAGCAGCTTCCGGCAGCAACATATTCAGCTTCAGTTGTAGAGGTGGCGACTGAAGTCTGTTTCTTAGAAAACCAAGAGATGAGCTTGTTGCCTAGGAATTGACATGTTCCGGAGGTTGATTTGCGATCAAGCTTGCATCCACCGAAGTCGGAGTCTGAAAATCCGGTGAGCTTGATGTCGTCCTCTGCTGGGTACCACAATCCTAAATTGGGTGTGCCCTTGAGATATCTCAGAATCCGCTTAGCTGCATCTAAATGAGCTTCCTTAGGATCTGATTGATATCTTGCACAAACCCCGACTGCAAATGCGATATCTGGTCTGCTCGCAGTCAAATACAGCAAAGATCCAATGATTTCTCTGTACTTCTTCGAAGAGACAGAGCTTCCTTCTGAACCTGGATCAACTTTCCAGTTTGTGTTCATTGGGATCTTGACTGACTTCATGTGCTGAATACCGAACTTAGCTATCAGCTCCTTGGCATACTTGGACTGGCTGATCAGTATTCCTTCTTTGGTCTGCTTGACTTGCAATCCGAGAAAGAAATTCATTTCTCCCATCATGGACATTTGGAATTTGTTCTTCATGATGTCAGCAAACTTATTGCACATGTGTTCGGATTTGGATCCGAAGATTATGTCATCGACATAAATTTGAACAAGCAAGAGATCTTTTCCTTCTTTGAGAGTGAACAACGTTCTGTCCACAGATCCCTTTTTGAAGCCTTGTTCAACTAGATACTCCGATAGAGTATCATACCACGCTCTTGGTGCTTGCTTCAACCCATAGAGCGCTTTCTTCAGCTTGTACACCTTTTCTGGTCCAGCAGCCTCAAATCCTGGAGGTTGTTCTACATAGACTTCATCTGTGAGCACTCCATTGAGAAATGCACACTTGACATCCATTTGGTGTACCTTGAAACCTTTGTGAGCTGCAAAAGCTAAGAAGAGTCTGACTGCTTCCAATCTGGCAACTGGGGCAAATATCTCGTCGTAGTCGATTCCTTCTTCTTGACTGTATCCTTTAGCCACAAGCCTTGCTTTGTTTCTCACAACGTTTCCTTCTTCGTCTTTCTTGTTCTTGAAAATCCATTTCAAGTCAATCACCTTTGCATCGTCTGATCGATCCACAAGCTCCCAAACAGAATTCCGGTTGAATTTATTGAGTTCTTCTAGCATTGCGATGACCCATTCTGTGGACTTCAGAGCTTCTTCAATATCCTTCGGCTCTGTAGTTGATAAGAAACAGCTGAAATTCTTATCTTCGTTGATGCAGTTCTGATTGATGTCGAAGACGAGGTTGCACATAGATCTTCGAGTCTTGACGCCATCTGATGGTTCTCCAATGATGTTCTCCTTAGAGTGGAGTTCAAACCATCTTCGATATTTCTTGATTTCTTCAGGAATGGTGGAGCTTCTTCAGTTAGAATAGCTCTGGGATGTTGAGCACTTTCTGGAGCAGGGGAGAGTTGAGCTGGGGCGGCTTCTGCGCGTTCAACTTGAACTTCAGCAACTGGAGTTCCCCCTTGACTATTGCCATCTGTATTGGCTCCAGTTTGAACTTCAGACCGTTGGTTGATCTTCTGATACTGAAGCATCTCAGTATCTTCATCCTTGCCAGGTCCCCATACCAAGACAGTAGAGGGCTCGTCAGTATGGATTTCAGCTTTGGAACCTTCAGTGATCTGAACATTCTTTTCAGCATCTTGTTCCCTGAAACCATCTGTAGACTCATCAAAGATCACATGAGGTGTTTCTTCTACACATAGAGTTTGAGTATTGAACACTCGATAGGCTTTGCTTGAACGTTCTGTTCCGGAGTATCCAAGGAAGACTCCTGGATCAGCCTTGCAATCGAAGGTGTTCAACCTCTTCTTATTGTTGTTGTGTATGAAACACTTAGAACCGAAAGCATGAAAGTGGGCAATCGATGGCTTTCTGTTCTTCCATAACTCGTATGGAGTTCTTCCATGTCTCTGAGTGAGGAATGAGCGATTCTGCGTGTAGCATGCGTTGTTGACTGCTTCGGCCCAAAACTTCAAGGGGAGTTTTGACTCGGCTAGCATCGTCCTTGCTGCTTCCTTTAGAGACCGGTTTCTTCTCTCTGCAACTCCATTCTGCTGTGGAGTTCTTGCTGCAGAAGTTTGATGACTGATTCCTTGTTCATCACAATACTCACGAATGACAGTATTGAGGAACTCAGTCCCACGATCTGATCTGATGCTGATGATGTTGACTTCCTTTTCAACGCTCAGTCTCTTCAACAGCTTTGGCAGTTCCTCCAGTGTCTCCTTCTTTTTGAAAAGAAAGATAACCCAGGTATATCGTGAATAATCATCCACAACTACCAAGGTGTACTTCCTACCATTGTAGCTTCTTGGAGTGATCGGGCCAAATAGATCCATGTGAAGTAGATGCAGAATCCTTTCAGAGGAGTGTCCTGTCTTTGACTTGAATGATGTCCGCGTCTGCTTTCCTCTGAGGCATGCTTCACATTCTTGCTTCTTCTGGAATACAATAGAAGGGAGTCCTTCTACCAGTTGATGTTTAGCAAGTTTGTTGATCGTCTTGAAGTTGAGATGGTTGAGTCTCTTGTGCCATAGCCAATTGAGCTCTGAGCTGCTTTTACTGATGAGGCACGTTTCTGGTGGGCTGTCTTCCCAAGAAACGACGTAGAGACTTCCTTGTCTGAATCCCTTCAGAACCACCTTCTTCTGATTGTTTCTAACAGTGAATTCATCCTTTTTGATTTTCACTGTGAAACCACTGTCACAAAATTGACTCACAGACAACAGATTATGTTTAAGACCAGAAATAAAGCTAACATTACTGATACTGGCGTTACCCATGTTGAGCACACCATAGCCTTTTGTTTCTCCAATCGAGTTGTCTCCGAATGCAACTTTGGATCCAGCTTTCTCAACATACTGGGATAGATATTCTTTGTAGCCCGTCATATGCTTCGAGCAGCCACTGTCCAGATACCACGTTCTGATTGAAGCTTTGGCCTCTTCCTTCTTTTTATGTTTCCTGACATTGACCTGCAAGAAAGAGTTGCTTCAGGCACCCAATCAAGCTTTGGGTCCTTCAATGTTAGTTCGAGTTCCCTTTGGAACCCAAATCTGCTTCAGAATTGGTCTGGCTGATTTCTTGCGCATTGTTGGATGTCTGATCGGTGTCGTTGGCGCTTCAGGTGGCATATGAGCATTTTTCCGTTGAGAAATCCTATTGAAGGCCTCACTCTTGTAGCAGTTCTGTCTGGTGAGTGGTTGAGGTCTTCTTTGCTCGCCGAAGTATCTTCCGTGAGATACTTTAGTCTTTGCAGACTTATGGAGATTTGTCTGACGTCCAGTGGCTTGTCGTCGAGGAAGTGGCATGGCTCGACTGGACTCAGCATTGCTTGATCTCCATGGATGTTGTTCTTTCTGAAACTGAACTGAGGATGTCAGTTTCTGACTGATGTGGCCTTTCTTCCTCCTGGGTTGATGAGAAAGATTCTTCTTGGCTCCTGATGTTCCTTCCCGGATCTTTGACTGAAATCTGCTTTCCAGCCTTTTCAATATGATGATCTGGTTGGGAGCCTCCTTAGCTCGTCTGTAGCTTCGTGGAGGTGGAACATTTGATCTGGCCATCAGTCTGCGCTTGTGAACTTCATCCATATCATGATCTCTTGATTCTTCTGAGGTTGTGATTTCAGAAGGATCATTCTTAGAGATGATCATGATATCCTTTCCTTTGGCAGCTGCAACCTTTCCTCCGATGCTGTTGACCAGTCCTTTCGATGGAAAGTTGATCATCATGGGAGACTGCATCATGCAGTTCTTGACTGTTTCTTCCAGCTTGTGATTAAGCCTTTTGATTTCATGAGAAGCTCTTTCACATTCTGAGTTGGAGATTCTGAGCTCTTCTTCCAGTCAGCTGTTCTCCATGATTAGCTTATCAAGACATGTTTCATCCGGAAAGTAGATGATTGTCTGATGTTTAGCTCGTTCATCATCGATCTCCTTGTCCTTTTTCTGATTCTGCTTGAGGAGATCTTCGAACATTTTCCTCAGCTGACAGTGATCAGTCAGGAGCTGATCAAACTCGTCAGTTTCAACGGATGAGCTATCTCCAGATTCTGAGTGGTCTCCTGAAAGCATCAGGAAGTTATCAGTATATGGAGTTTTCGTGAGAGATTTTACCTCTGGGCCATTCATTCCATTGTCATAGCTGTTGTCAGCTACACTTTCTGATTCGTTGGCCATCAGGGCTCGGCTCTCATCATCTGAGCTGGAACTGTCGAAGTCGGATGATTCTGATGTGTCGTTGGAAGAGTCAGCATCATCAGCAACCATCGCTTTCTTCTTCAAAGATCTGCGATCTTTCTTTGCTTTCAGTTCCCTGCGCTCAGCTGGAGTCAGATCAGGACATTCATGCTTAAAGTGTCCTTTCTTTCTACATCCATAACATTCCAATTCTTTGATGTCGTAAGTGGCTGACTTCCTTTCTCCGCTTCGATCTGTGGAATGTCTGGAGTCCCTTTCTCTTTCTTTTCCCTTGTAGTGCTGCTTGTGGAACCTTCTGTACTTCCGGAACTTGGACTCCATCTTGTTGAATCTGTCAGTCAACAAGGCATATTGACTGAAGAAGTCCTCAGGGTTGAGTTCCGTTGGCTCCTTGATCTGCTTCTTGCCTTCTCTGGTTGAGGCCTTCAGTGCAACTCCTCTTGAGGTTGATGGACCATCTTCGTCTGATCCTCCAGCCTTCTTGTTACCAAGATTTCTCAGAAGATCGAACTCATTTGCCATGAGATCGGAGAAAAGCTTGTTTGTCGGGAGCTGACTGAATCCTGGCTTATGCTGATGAGCGACTGAGTAGATCTGCCATTCTCCTCGTGGCAGTGCTCGAAGAATCTTCAAGTTGATTTCTCGTTGAGTGTATTTGTCTTTGGAAATGGATTGAACTTCATTCAATATGAGATTGAATCTTTGTTCCATTTCCTCGACAGATTCATTCTTGAGCATGAGGAAGGAGTCGAATTTCTGACAAGCTATGGAAAGCTTATTCTCCTTGATCTCCTCAGAACCTACGCACATTCTTTCCAGAATATCCCACATCTCCTTTGCTGTCCTGCACTTGATGATCTTCATGACATACTTGTCAGGAACGGTGCCGGAGATGATGCTTTTGGCGAGGTTGTCTAGCTCATCTTGCTTCCTTTCTTCTGTGGTGAAGTCTGCCTTTGACTTGGGCTGGTCCTCATCGTAAGGTTCCTGACGGATGTCAGTAGGAACCCTTTTTACAGTTTCGGTGATAATGATTGGACCGCTGGTGATGACTTCCCACATTCTACAATGTTGGGCAATGAGGAAGCTTTCAAGCCGAAACTTCCATATGTCATATTTTTCAATACAAAACATAGGTAGAGAAGATAATCTGCTGTGGTTAGTCTCCATCAAAAAAGAGAGAACAGGTAACAGCAGATAAAGCAAGTAGCAAGCACAAAACAATAAGAAAGAGTAAAACTTTTTCGAGACCTTTAATAAGGATCTAGTTCAAGTAGAACTAGTCAGAGACATATAGTTCTTGCGAACAACCTGCTCTGATACCAATTGTTAGGTCCGGGGGGTCTTGAATAGGTGTATGGGGGGGGGAATACACCTATAGGCTATTTTTATGACTATCTACAAACCTCAATCAGAGGGATCTCAGTCAGAGATAGAAGCGAAACTTTACACGCAAACAAGACACCTGTTTAACCGAAATAAGTGTTGACCAACAGGGTTGACGACTGATACTGAAAGCTCTTCAGTAAAGAGTTATCAGTTAAGTCACTGGAACTTAACTGATCCACGTAAGGGCTTCAGTCGTGTTTGCAAAGATGAAGATGATATCTCTCTTCCTTACTATCAGAGGATAGTGAGTCAGATTGATATCATACGCAGCGGAAATTAAACTTAGTTTCGAATAGCCTCGGTGGAGCAGATAGTTGGATTAAGGTTTTTCTTTTCAGTTAGTCAGCATTCAGTTTTATCAATTGAAATAACACAGTTATGAATGTAAAACTGAAAGCTGTAAATAACACAGAGACTTTTACGTGGTTCGGAAAAACTCTTTCCTACATCCACGGCTGGTTGATCAGACCAACAATCCACTCCGCAAGTGCTTCCCTGGTGTACTGCAAACCGTGAACTGAAGATAAACTCTCTCTTCAGCACCTACACACCTCGCGTAGGGTTTCCCTACCTACACACCTCGCGCAGGATTTCAGCACCTACACAGCTCGCGCAGGATTTCCTTGCTAAGCACACCTCGTGCTCAGACTTCCCTATCAGAGTTCAGAACACCTTCTGAAACTCCGAGTCACTCAAACACTCTTATGGGGGAGAGGTTTAAACGAGTGCCAACTATACTTACAAAGAACGAGTTCTTTGAAGCAAGTTTGACCTTTGGCTTCTGGGTACACAGAATATATGCCTAGGGTCTAAGAGAATGTATGTAATCAACAGTGACTGATTTTGGCTTTGGAATTCTCTTCTTCGATTCAAGCTTTGGGCGGTTTAAGCTTTAGGCTGAGTAGCTATTTCGGCAGAGCTTCAGCTTATGTCGTTGAATCGGTGAAGATTGAAGTGATCCTCGAGCGCTATTTGTAGGAGAACTCTTGAATAGATCCGTTGGCGTAAATCGTCCTCAAGATTTCTTCCGTTGGAGAGCAATTCAAATTTGGGCTGAGGCTTCAATCTTCGAGGTTCCTTGTCTGTGTGGAAACGGCTCTCTTTGATGGACAGGAGATGTGACATCTCTGAAAAGTAACCACCAGATAGGAATGACCTCTGCAGAGATAAGATATTGAGATATCTCTGCATTTAATGCGGCTGTACTTGAGCGTACGTGGCTTCCTCTGAACGTTGGAAGATCAGTCATAGGAGGAATGTTCAACTGATACTTGACTTTAGTATCAGTCCATGGCGCGCATTAAATAATCAGTCTTCAACTGATTCTTCAACTGATACTTCAGTTGGTAACTGCAGTCTTCAGTCTTCAGTCTTCGTTCTTCAGTCTTCAGTCTTTGACACCGCAACTAAACTAGAAACGAACTCTAACACTTGAGTTCAAAAATGATTCTAGTCTATTACATTTAAGTCCTATGAATTTTGGTATCATCAAAACAAGGGTTAGGATATTCCACAAGGTTCCCAACAAAACGAATCTGGATCTAGATCTTGTATTTTTTAGATCCGGATCCGCCCCAAATCTGACCCGTGGACCTATTTTTTTAATATATATTATTTATATTTTATATTTACTTTTCTAATAATATAAAACATAAATATAAATATTAAAAATCAATACACATGCAATACTAATACTTTACACAATATAAATGTTAAACATGACTATAAATATTAAATATAAATATATAAAACATAAATAAATATTAAAAATCAATACAATAGTAGACCCGCTGATCTAACGGATATGGATCTGGATCAAAAAAATTTAGATCCATCAAATTTGAGGCGGATTTGGATATGTGAAAATAAAACGGATCTGGATCTGATACTTATAGGATCCGACCCATTACCATCCCTACAGAAGAGGACGTCTACTTAGAAGATAAGAATTTTTGAAGAATTCTAAATGAAAATAAACTATTTACAAGGGCAAATAAATTCACATATCAAATAAGTAAACATACGGTCTTCAAATAAGTTAGACATTTTATCAAATAGGCATATGAGATCTAAAATACGATCTTCAATAAGTTAGACATTTTATCAAATAGGCATATGAGATCTAATATAGATAATGAAAGTGCAGTGGTGCCTTAGAATTGGATGGAAGAGCTCGAGACAGAGAGATGATGAAAGTGCAGTGGTGTTTTAGGATTGGATGGAAGAGCTCGAGACAGAGGACGTAGTATCGTTGCGGCGATATAATTGAATGATATAGATGAAGATAAATTTTTTTCTCACTCACGTTCTACCTCTCTGCATGGGTAAAGAGTCTAAAGACTAATGAGAAAAAGGAAAATTCAAAAAAGAAATAAGAGCAAGGGATTAACTGCTAATTAACGGGTATATTACTTAAAATATTATTACAAATTTTTAAATATTACTATAATACTATTAAAAAAAATGGAGATGCAATTGTAACCACCACCTCATATTGTGTCCGCCAATGATGTGCCATAATAGGATTCACGTCGTTGAAAATCTAACCTCGTGACACGATTATTAAGAATTTGAGAATTTGGATATTTACTTGTTAATAGTTATTAATAATTTGAATATTAAAATGTAGTTTTCCTTCAATATTTAATGAGAAAATGTGTTTTAATCACTTAAGTTTAACCATAATTTTTTTTTGTTTTTTTTTTTTTTTTTGAAACCTTAACCATAATTTTCTAAAACACGGAAAATGTTGAGAATAATGTATACAGTTAACTTAACAACCAATCACACGATTTAAGAAAGATTTGTTTAATGATATATAGTGAATATTACAACAAATCTGGTTTATAATTCTACAGGATATCCTTTACGTTATATTATACTAATTTATAAGTAGAAATTTGAAAATATAAATTTATATTTATATCGAGTTCAGTCATATGTAATAGTTGGTCATGATGGAAGGCGATGAACTAAATTGATAAGGTTAATTCAATTTAGACACTCAAACACAATGACAAATTTATTTTATTACTCATTATAATCTCAAATACATATATCACTAATTACTCGAATTTATTTGAATTTATAAATATCATCGTGGTTCCAATAATTGGATATACACTGAAATAACAACACAAACATTATATAATAAACATTAACAATAATTAATAGAATAAATAACAAAAAAATAGGGGAAAAAAAGTTCGTGTAGGCACATCGATTAATATTGGAACCCCTTTTACAAAATGATTTTAGCACCTTCTTGTCCCAAACTCCTATAATGGTACCTGCTAATTGTCCAAATCCATTATAAATTTATCAAATATCTAATTAATTGAATATAAATTTTTGCAATAATTGATTATTTATCTCAATAAAACTCAAAGATTACAAAGTAAATATTAATAATACGTAATATAAATATTTGCTATATTACTCTTTTCTCATCTCAAACTCGCATAAATTATATATCTGCTAGCTCTCCGAACTTGTTTGGATTTAAAAATAACTTGTTATACTACAAATATTAATTAGTGAATGGATATATCAAGGTTATGGTTCGGCCACCCAATCCGTTTAGAATTAATATATTTGTATTCCTCTCAAATCAAAGCGATCGTACACATCCTATAATCTTGATTTATTGATAATTTAGAGGGTGTTTGGCTGAGCTTATAAGCTCTTCAAAACAGCTTATAAGCTGTTTAGGAGCTTATAAGCTCCTCCAAAGTGTTTGGCAAAATAAGCTCCCAAACAACTTATAAGCTCCAAAAATAAGCTACAAGAACTTATAAGCTCCCCAACCAATAAGTTCCTCTACCCCAACTTATTTTTTTATAATCTCAAATGCAACAATCATTTTACAAATATTTTTCAACTATAATTTATTATTTTCATTATATATCATTCAAGTTCATTTTTATTCGATTTTCTCTCTCTAAAAAAATATTTTCTCTTTCTAACAAAAAATTATCTCTCTAGCTTATAAGCTCAATTATCCAAACACTTTGACAACTTATAAGCTCTTAAAAATTACATCTTATAAGCTCTTGAAACATCTTATAAGTTCCAAGAGCTTATAAGCTCTTTAAAATAAGCTTAGCCAAACATCCTCTTAATCTACTCAATTAATTAGTGATCAGTTAACTAATCAAGATGAATTAAACCATTTTTGAATCAAGCCAAACACTTCGGGAACATACACAAGTAGATTCTCACGCCCAAGACAACCTCACGATTTAGAAGTTTATATTCATATCATCACGCCCAGCCCAGATTAATAAACTTAACTAGATGTAAAATAAATAACAAGCATAAAAGTAAATGAAGACATAAAATAAATAAAATAAAAATTTACTATAGAATGAAAATAAAAACACGGCAAGCACCAACGCCGCCGACAATTAAACATACGATAAACTAAACTAGCCTCTTGCCCCGAAGGGCTTAACAAAAACGAAAATCTATAGCTAAAGATTGATGTGGTTCACCTCTGGTGTGCCTTGGTATCCCTTGTGTGTCTCTAAATTTGTGTGTATGCAGCTAGTATTTATAGGAGAGAGAGTTGGAGTAGGCTGCAAGCTTTGGGCTGTGTAGAGTTCTTCACTTAGTAGATTGTCCAGGTTCATCTCGCCCAGACTCCAGCTTTGCATGAACTCTGCCTGAAGCTTATCTCGCCCAGATCCGTCCTTATAAAAAATGCTTCAAGTATATCATCATCTTCTAGATCTTAAGGGATAAACGTTCACCCTTATCCATTCTTGATTCAGACTATTTGTCACATCAACATCTTGACCAAACACATCTTGCCCAGAGTCCTTCCTTGCGTGGACTCTTCCATGTTTATCTTCTCCATCTGCCACGTCATCATCTTATCTGTCACGTCATAATCTTGCCCAAGATGTCGGTCAATCAACCTATTCAGCGAATCTTATCTGCCACATCATCATCTTATCAGCTACGCCATCATCTTGCCCAAGATGTTGCTCAATCTTTCCTTTCTTTCTGTCTTGACCTCTTCTTGCCCTTGATGCTTCTCATGATGAAAACTTGATTCTAAGCGGTAGTTAGGCTAACTCTTGGTCAACGGCAAATAGCCTAAGCTGCAACACTCTCTCCCAGAAATCAACTCCATCTTGCCCAACACCAGCGAAGCTACTGCTTTGAGCGGTACTGTCTGTTCTGAACCTTAACATCTGATCAAGCGGTTGATATATGTATGTCTCTACATTGAAGTTTATCCGCACCGCAAGACTCCAATATCATGATCATGCTCCAGCTCATTCCCAAATCTCAAATAAGTGCTTCATTGTGCCCATTCCAGTCTCTTCGAGCCCTGCCTCATCACTGTGTCCTCCCAGACACAAAACAACACAAAACAGAGAAAAACGACTCGATCTAGACCTAGATGAAGGAACCATAGTTTGACGTATGATCCATTTGCCCGTGACCCATTCCGGATGCCAAATAAGTACATACAAAAATCACAAGTGCCTATTGCAAGGGTTCGAAACTTACTTGCAAATTCGACGATCAAAGACTCCAGTGTTGATCTTCCAACTTGTTCCCACGATAGAGCTCGACGTTGGGTGGCAACGTGCTTCAAGCCCTCTCCCTCAAAGTTGGCGTCTACACACTCTCTCAACCTTACATTCACGTGTGTGATATATTATTAATTAGGTTTAGGGTTGTCTTATTACTTATACTAGGTATTAGACATACCTAAATAATAAGCCCAAAACATAATTAAATCAAACCAAGCCCAAAGGCTTAAGAGAGGAGGGGACGCCCACTTAAGGAGTTGGACCTTTATTGGGCCAAGCGGGGATCTACTAGCTTGAATAAAGTTTAGCCTCCCAGTGCTCGATTTTTCTATCCAGCCCAGAATAAAATCGAGACACAAGTATTAATTTATTCCACTAGAAAATTAATACTGAATTACCTCTTTATTCTTTAGGTGAGTCGGGGCTAGTATTAGACTTAATTAATCTCCGTGTTTAAGATATCCAATATCCATTAATTAATTAATTCCTCTAACGATCAATTAATTAATTAATTAGTCGTTTAACAATAAATGACATCTCGAGTGATACCACTTAAACTTATTATCGTATCGGAACTAATTCCACCTGCAGGGTTTAATACGATAAACTTATTAAGTTCATCGAGAGGATATTATCATCTTGTTATTAGCAGGACACGGTTCCTTATTGCAATATAATCGCATGTCGAATAATAATTGCTATCACCAAAAGTATCGAGTATATTGAGCTTCAAGAGAACTCTTACCCATGATAAATCAAAGCAATAGTCAATCTATTATTCACACCGATTAATCCAACTAAGGTTATGACTATTTAAGTCGCCGAGATCTTGATTCTTAATTAGTCAGAATATAAGAATTCATCTCATTGTGATCCTGTTCAATACACGAAGGTACTAGCATAAATAAATAGCCAAGACAAACTATTTATCCATTTATGTTACAATCTAAACCAGCAATTCGCCCATAGTTGCCTCGATTGTGAACTCAATTTATATCTCAACTTTTTCCAATTATATGATCTTTTGTGATCTACAACACACCATATAATCTATAGTATGAGATAAATTGGACTATAATAGGATTATGCAATAACAATATTTCAGATAGAAGAATCACAGTGAACAAAGGAATCAATGTATACAAGCATAAAGTCTTGCTTTCAGTATACAACCCTTCACCAGATACGGCACAAAAAAGAGCACAAAACTTGGGCTCATCAAACGCACACACTTTAACCATGCTTGTCCTCAAGCATGCACGTTCAACTTGCCCAAAACGACAAAACAAAGGCTCAAGACACACAAAATTATCATACACAAGAAAAATAATTCACAAAGAGCATGGAGATGTCAACAAGTAAAATCGAACAAGAAAAATGAGGAAGATTTGAGAAAAATGAGAATAGAGAAATTACATGATGCCACATGGATGGAAGAGAAATTAAAAGAATCCATTTTCATATTGTACATGAGATAATTGAAGTTAAAAAAGATTATTAATTAATTATACTATAATTTGACATAATACACTTTTGAAAAATTCCGAAATGGAGTCCCCAAAGGGACACCAAGCGGTGCGATCTCCTGTCTTTGAACAATGAGGTCCCGAGTTCAAACCCCACTGCTCCCTCTCCCCAACTCCCCCAAATGAAAAAAAAAATCCGAAATGGAGAAAGTTGCAATTAAAACTTGTTGATGATCCATAAAACTTCATTTAATTTCCCATCAATAGAACAAGTACATATAGTACACTAATTACTAGTTAAAGGTAAAAATTTGTAGCCTCCTATACGATAGTAGTGAAGCGTGTCTTTTTTTAGTTAAAATACAATATATATATATATATATATATATAGAGAGAGAGAGAGAGAAGGGTTCAACAGAGAAGCTAAATATTGTGGAGAATAGAGAATTCGTAAAATAAAAACGAACAGATCTATAATTTTAATGAACAGATCAATGTACCGCATGAACAACAATTTGCCCCGGGTTCGAATCCTGCTGGTGGCGAGTTTTTCTATATTTTTACTAAATACGTCTGTTCATTAGTTATGTTGATCTGTTCGTAAAATATATAGATTTGTTCATGATGAATAAAAAGATAATTCTCTGTTGAACTCAACCCTATATATATATATATATATATATAGGGAGATGTTCAAATAAGAACCACTAATAAAATAAGAACGGAGAACCATTTTAAGCCATTCGATCATCAAGATCTACGGTGGATGCATCATCTTGGTGGATGGATGCAGGTGCTGGGTTCGAATCCTGAAGGGAGCAAAAAAATTATTTTTTTCGGATGCATTAAATTTAATAGCGGATGCATTAATTTGTATAGCAAATGCAGTAATTTTATTGGTTCTTATGTTCTCACGATAATTGTGGTTCTCACTATAACCGCACCCTATATATATATATATATATATATATATATATATATATATATATATATATATATATATATCCAAGACCCAATTGTATATACATACATCATATAGAATACCTAATTTGAATTTGATTCGTCAAATATAAAAATCATGAACCCTGTGATACGTTTTATAAAGCATGGTAGTTATATTTTATTATTTGAACAAGTTCATATAGATGTATCTTTTGCATTAGGGGTGAGCAGAAACCAAGCCGATCGAAAAAACCGACCGAAAATAAGCCGAACCGATCGATTTACGGTCGGTTTTTTTGCTTTAATCGGTCGGTTCGGCCCATTTTTTTTTTAAGAAAATTCGGTTTTCTCGGTCGGTTCGATTTTCCCAAATTCGGTTCGGTTTTTGACCGAACCGACCGAGTATATATATATATTAATATTTTTTAATTTTAAAATATAAACTACACCTATCAAACCCTAATCTGCCAATCTCTCTCTCTGTAACTTCCGCCTCTCCCACCCTATGACCCCAATCTGCCTTCCAACGCTAACCCCCAATCTGCCCTCCCCCACCCACCCTCAATCAGCCTCCATCCTCCAATTACCGCAAATAGCGGTTGCGCCACCCTCCAAAGTTCAGACCACCGCCCTTGAGGGTACACATCGCGCCCAAAAATCAGGCTTCCCGACATCACCATGCCGGCGTTAGATCTGCGGCCATTCGCGCCTGAAAACAGGCTTCCCAACACCACCACGCCGACGTCATATCTGCAGCCCGCAGCTGCGCTGCTCTCCAGAGTCCAAACCATCTCTCTCTATCGCCGTCGACGCCTCCGGCCAGACCACCTCCCCCCCTTACAGAGTCTGCACCCTACGGCCCTACCTAGTCGAAGATGCGCCAGTCCAGACTCCAAACGGCCACAGCCGTCCGCCGTGCCAGAATCACACTCTTCCGCCGCGCCAGAAACCTCCATCTCCGGTTGATTTGGATATTTGTAATATTGATTTGGATTGATTTGGATAGTTGAATCTTGGATTTGGATTGTCGGTCGGGGCAGTTCGATCGGCCGAAAACCGAACATTGATCGGTTCGGTTGTAAACCGGTTAGAAATGTTCACGTCGGTCGGTCGGCCAATTTTTTTCAGACCGATTGGTCGGTTCGGTTTGTAAAAAAACGGTCGGTCGGAGCCGGCCGATGCTCACCCCTATTTTGCATACTCAACTATGCGTATAAGTGATACTGAAATAAGAGAACTCAAACAGAGAAATATTATTGGACAAGTAATTATAAATGATATTCAAGATGCAATGTATTTCAACTTATTTGTAAGACTCGTTGTTACTTGAGCGGATGCTTGACCTTTTCTACTTGTTTGGGGTTATAAATTTGTTAAACAAATTATTGACCTATATTTGGGAAATAATGCTTAGGTTGTAAAACATTGACACTAACCTATGCCACAACACATTAAGAATATGAAACATAAAAAAAGGTCGATTCGATTCTATATAAATTATTGAATTTTTAATAAATTTTTATTTTACATATTAATAAATTTTGTATTAAAATTATTAAATTCTTGATTTTCTTTTTTTGTAATTTTGCATACTCATGGAATTTTGGGGTGATGAAATGACATAGATATGCCTGCATAACATAAAATTAAAAGCCCAAAATTTCTTTTATCCTTATTTTGGCTCCTCCATTCTCTAATTATTTAATCGAAATTGGAGCAACAAAAGAGTTTTCATCGATTTCTTGGATTTCCTTCTTGTAGATTTATCTACTCTCGCTTTCTCTTGATTTAATGCCACGATTCTTTATTTATGCCATAATTTAGTAAAACATTAAGTTTAAACGCAAATGCCGTCACTTTAATATGCCCAAATCGACGTTGTTTTATTAATCAACATATTTTGACACGTAGGTTGCAACACAAAAAAATGGCCAAAAAGTAGACGAGTATGCAAAATCTGAAAAATTTAATAATTAAGTAATTTTAATACAAATTTTAAAATTGATGTGCAAAATGAGAATTTTTTTAAAAGTTCACTAACTTATATGCACTTAACCCAACATAAAATTAGAAAATGAATACGAACAATCAGTTATTTTAATATCATATTTACTTAGATATATTAAATTTTTTAAAAATATATATATGATTTATGGTAGAAGGGGAAACTTATGGTAGGAGGGTTAAATTTTTTCAATAGTTTATTACACTTTTAATAGGTTACTACTAATCCTTAATTTTTACTCGTTTTCAGTTGTTCATAACAATAATTTGATTTAAAGTATATTTGCAGGTGTGTTAATACGATTATCTTTCTTGAAAATAAGAAAAGAAAAAAAAAACATCTTTGTTGTGCAACAAGGTACAATTCCTAAAAATGTAGTACTCATTTCGTTTCATTTTATTTGATTTTTTTTTTTTTTGAGTTATTTCATTTAATTTGACAAGTTTTTTTTTTTGAGTAATAAAATTTTATTATAATAAATACTCCCTCCGTCCCCAAAATAAGTTCATCTTTGGGACGGCACGGGTTTTAAGGAAAAGTGGTAAAGTGTATTGATAGTGAAGAAAAATATGTTATACGGAGTAATTAGTATTGAGAGTGGTGAAAAGATGAAAAAGTGTTATAATTAGTATTGAGAGTGGTGAAAAAGTGAAAAGTAAAAATAAATAAAGTATTATTAGTGGTGGGGTAGTTGTCCAAAAATGGAAAGAAAGAAAGAGGAACTTATTTGGGGGACGTCCCAAAAAGGAAAAAGATGAACTTATTTTAGGGACGGAGGGAGTATGAATTTATATATTTTACATTATGATTTAATTTTTTAATAATTGTATAGAAAAAAAAATTAGATAAAATGAAATGCGAAGGACGAAAATATGATAAAATATTTGGCAGAGTGATATCACATTCACATGTGAGGCCCTGGTGGGGTCGTCCAACCAAAATAGCAGATGTTACCAAACAAAGGATCAATAATCATAGAGGTGCCCCGCGCCACGTGGACGCATCTGATGACCTGTAGTACCGTGGACCACTGATCTCTGAGCTGCTCAGCCCGTAGCCAACCAAAACCCGAAACAGAACACCACCCACGTGGTGGGGTGGGCCCCGGGCAGTGGCAATTACGTAATAAGTAGGAGTTGTGGGGGTCAAATTGGATGGGGCGGGAGATTTGTGAAATCTACGGCGGAAATTCTTTGCCGGGTTGATGTGGAGCCATCCCTGTTGCCTGCCGTGGAGCAGACAGCCAACCCAAATCCACTTCTTCATTTTTATTTATCCTTACGTTAGATCTAATGAATTATGATGTCAGATGTAGCCTTCATTGTGTATTTATTTTTTGACCTAGTGGGGCCTTACTCCTTAGTTTTTGATGTGCATACTTCAATTTATGCTCTTGTGTAAATTATTCACAAAATTTAAATTATTTTTTTATTTTTTTTGACAAATCCATCGTCAAAAAATAATACTCTATCTCTCTCTCTCTCTTTCTCAAATATTTTCCTTTATTTTTATTTTCGTCTTTCCACGAACATCTTTCTAATTTATTTTTAAAAATAATTTTATTAATTAATGGATCTATTTCTTCTTATCTTTAATTGATCCATTAATCATGGTTAATGGATCAATTAAAAACAATTACTAATCTTTATCTCAATTTTTAGTATTCATTTGAGAGTGACACGAGTTTTAATAAAGTGATTTGATGCGTTGTCAGTAAAATAAGAGCCTCATATTTTATGTGAGTGTTAAAATAATTAAAGTGGAGCAATGATGCCTCCTACTTTTACTAAAAATAGAAATGGACACTAAAATGTGGAACGACCAAAAAATGAAATATGAATACTATAAAAGCTGAGATGGAGGGAGTATCATTTTTTCTAATTTGTGGGACTCATTCTTCACTCATTTACACTATTAACTTATATTAAAACCTGTGTCGCCTCCCCTTAAGAAGATGTTTCAAAGACAAAAAGAGTACATAAATTTTAATAAAAGTAACTGAATCTCACGTTTTGTGAATAATATGGATAAAAGTGGTTTATTATATATAATAGAATTGCTAGGGTTAAATTTATTTAACTTTATTTTCAATAGGATTAGAAGATATTTTTATTAATATGGTATCTATTTAATAAGAGATATTATTGTTAGGTAGATATATAGTGTTTTCATTGTAAAAGAGATTATTATAGTGAATTCACAATTGCAATTAATTAATTGCAATATAAATTCATTTCATTGTGTTTTTGAATGGGCAAGTACTTTTAATATAAATAAATAACGTCATATATTATGAGATAGTTTCTATAAGGGCAAAGGTGCAGATTCCCCCCTGTAGTACACCCTCCTAGAGCTTTTAGCCCCCCAAACTCGGTCAAAGCGCGTTGACCTCCCCAAAGTCCCGGAAGAAGGGTGCAATTAAGTCCAAACCCTTAACGGGCGTTTAACGCCGTTTAACGGTGCAATTTTTTATTCCCTCTCTCTAAACTCTTCGGCTTCACCGTCGGCAGCGCGGCGGAGCTTCCTTGGCCGGTGGCGACAAGGTCTCATCCGTCATATCCTCACCGAAGATCAGGTCTAATTCTCCGCCCTCGCACTCCAACACCTCGCGATCATCGGGCCGAGCCTCCTCGACGGTGTCGGTTTTGGGCGGCGTGAGGGCTGAGCCATTTCGATTTCATGTAATCGGCTTTCCGCCACGGCGCGATGTGCATCCCTTTCTTCTTCAGGCTCTGCCGCGCCGTCTAAATGACTATTGAATTGATTATCTAAAATTAGCTGAATTTAGGAGAAATTGGAGTATTGAAAAGGAAAAAAGGGGGAAAGTGGAATTGAGAATTACCAGCTGGAATAGAGGGAGATTTATCCCATTTGGATTTGCAAAGAGAGGCGTTATCGGAGGGGTTGCCGAAGGAAGAATTAGCGGAAATCGAATCGGAGAAGAAATCGAGCTCGTCATCGGAGCTATCGTTGCTGTTGCCGTTGAAGCAATTGCAGCGGTTGCGCGCGGGCGCATTTCGCGGCGGCAGAGGAAGGCTTTTCGTTGGCGGTGGGGCCCAGCGAAAATAATAATAATAAAAAAAAATTTGAAGACGGCGTTAAACGCCCGTTAAGGGTTTGGACTTAATTGCACCCTTCTTCCGGGACTTTGGGGAGGTCAACGCGCTTTGACCGAGTTTGGGGGGCTAAAAGCTCTAGGGGGGTGTACTACAGGGGGGAATCTGCACCTTTGCCCTTTCTATAAATAGAGCGAGACTATTTTTTGTAAATGTCCTAAATAAAAAATTAAACTATTTTTCCGGGATGAAATGAGTATAAGCATTGGTAAGATTTGAATATGTAATTCTCGGCCCCAAAAATCCTAATATATGTGTATGTAAATTAAATAGTGAATATGATAATAAAGCGTTATTTAATTAGTAAAACATTTTTCCTCAAATTATTAAATTTAGATTAAAATCATTAGAGAAGGAAATGAAAAATTATTATTAAACTTTAAAAAATAAATGAAATTGTGAATATATCACGTACAAATTTAATAATTGTAGCCTAAAAGATTAAGAAGATACTTCCTCCGTCCCAAATATCTTGAGACACTTTTTTTTGGGCGTCCTACCTATCTTAAGATATTTCTTTATTTGGCAAGAATTTTATCTTTTATTTACCTTTTACTTTTTCACTTACACAAACCATTATTTTCATAATTTATGTGCCCAAAAAAAGGCCTTAAGATAGCCAGGACAAAGGGAGTATTAGATTTGTATAAAAATCTTTGTAGTTTGTCTTTAATTAATTTAACTCTTTAATTTAATACATGTACTTTAGAAAGTTGATTTCAATATGCAATAATCATTTTGCTTAACGAAATTATTTATAGGAGGAAAAGAATCTTAAGGTGCCAAAAATGCACTACGGGCATGTTTGTTTGTCAGGAAAGTAATCTGAATTGAGATTGTTATTCCCAGGAAAATTATTCCATGGAAAATGAATCCTAATAGATTCATTATCCAGTGTTTGGAAATATCAAAACTAATTATTAGGATTCTGGATTGTATCATTAAATAAATATATTTAATTAATATATGTAAGAATTAAAGTGATATTTACCCTTAATTTTCAATAATTCAGAATATAATTTTCGAGGTTTAAAAAATTATTTTCAGTAATTCAGAATATAATTGATAGTGTGAAAATAATTCGGGGTTTAAAGTGATATTTACCCTTAATTTTATAGTAACAACAAAGTACATTATTAAGATTAACTAAATGATTTATAATTCTAAAATTAAATTCATTTTTTTTCTTAGATAATAATAATAATAATAATAATAATAATAATAATAATAATAATAATAATAATAATAATAAGTATGATTCATAATTCTAAGAATTAAATTATGATTTCTTAAAATAATTCACGAATTAATTAATTAATTAATAATAATAATAATAATAATAATAAGTATGATTCATAATTCTAAAAATTAAATTATGATTTTCTTAAAATAATAATAATAATAATAATAATAATAATTTTCATTTTCATTTTATAAAAAAATAATATTGGATATATATGTAAGTAAGAATCCTGAGAATGAGGAAAAAGAATACCTAAGAAAAACT